>NW_019727402.1:1829226-1897930 GCF_002891405.2 Cryptotermes secundus | reverse complement strand
TGTAATTTGTATGTGACTTTAATAAGTTTGTCTAGAATGTAATTCATTCTTCTGCACTGTGCTGTGTCTGTAATTGGCCTTGCGGCTGTTGACTCGGCACATTAATAATTAAGAATTGAATTGAATAATTTTTATTAATTTCGTTATTATTGTTATTATTATTAATTAAATATTTATGTTTCTTTTCACTTCTAAATAACACTTAGTTTTATGATAATGAAATTATTATTATTGTTATTATTATCATTTATTTGCTTGTTTGTTTACTTTTCTTCATTACTGTGTTTTCCCAAGAAATTTCCTGTAATTTATTTTTGACTTATAATGTGTTTGTCTAATGTTTGTATAATGTTACACTTAATTACTTTCATCTTCACTGTGCTAAGTCTGTAATTGGCCTTACGGCTGTTGACTTGGCACATAAATAATAAAGAATTGAATTGAATTGAATTATTATTGAAGGCTCTATAGCCCCTGTAGGCATTGTCCTCTTTTTCAGTTTCTTAGTCTATAGACAGTCGTTAGGACTCCTTGGACGGGGATCAGCCGGTCGCAAGGCCTCTACCTATACACAGAAGAACACAAACACAGAATAAATGCACACAGACATGCTTCCAGTGGGATTCGAACCCACGATGCCAGTGTCCGAGGTGGCGAAGACTTAGATCACGCGGCCACCCTGGTCTTATTTACATATTACCTTGACTTTGCAGCAGTAGACTGTGGCGTGATACAATAACCCTTCATCATGCCAATATAATGTGTAAATAGGGACATTTAAATATATCTGTACCCCACTGCAATATATACCTACATTATATTTCTTGAAAACTATGGAGTTTTCCTTTGTCAGCTGGGACATGGAACCGTGCAAAATACGAAATTTTACCTAAGAGAAAATTTTTATGGAAAACTCTGCTCTATGGACTTAGGTTTGATAAAATATTTATACACTTTTTCTTATTTTCAAGTCTCCAAGCGTTTGGTTCAAAATGGTTTCAGTCGTTTCAAAGTGCATTTATTCGCTTTGTATAAATGTGAATCTTGAAGAAAAATGCGATTGCTTTTACCTTATGTAAATAACGGTTTATTGCCTCAGTTCATTCTTTATGCATAGAAACTATAATTGTATTATACCATTCCAGTATAATGCCAGTTACAAATACAACAAGAAGTCCCGTTGTTTGTTTTACAAACTTTCGTAACTTTATCTAGCTCTTCTTTCTCAAGTATTTCATTCTACTTCAATTCGTCTACCTATCGATGTTCCTCACTCCTGTCCTTCCTTTCTCTCCATCTCTACTTATAACAGTTAAGAGGAATGTTTTCCGAAAGAAGTTCAGATACGTTCTCATTTCGATTCACCCCTTTGTTTGCTAGAACTGAAACATCAGCATTTAAGCATAGCTCATTCTTGTATCGATTTTCTATGGAGACTGACGAAAACAACAAAAAGCCGAATCGACAAACACTACACCAGTTACACTAATTACGAGCGAGAGTCAGTAAAACGGCTGTAATAGACATAATAGGTCTTCTATGTTTATCACTAAGTAGCAGCATAGTCCAGCTTCATGGCAATCTAGGTAACAGACGCGCAAGTTCAGACGCTGGTTTCAGTAGTCAAAATGGCGACCGTGCTTCAGGAGTGTGCTACCGAACAGCAGCGTTCTGTTGTGCGTTTTTGTGGACAAAAGGACACAATGCAAAGGGTGTTCATAAAGAAATGTTTCCTGCTGACGGTGGGAAGTGTTTGTCACATAAAGAGGTTCACAGTTGGGTGGCAAACGTTCCGCTGATGACGAAGAGGTTGAAACGAAGGTATGGAAGTGGCTGAGACAACAATGAAAAGACTGATTAAAGCGCACTGGTAAAGCGATTGGATAAGTGTCTCAGTGTTGGTAGAGGATATGTCGAGAAATAAATGATTTCCCCAGGTTCAAATATCATGTTTTATGTTTTATATCCATTTGTGACCTATTTACTGACTTTCTTTTTATATAATGATATTATATTGTTGCAAACAGCTTAATTTCTATCGGACACATTAAACAAATTAATACTGAAATCGAGTGAATAGCATTCCTTCTTCGTCAACGGGAATTCCTGGGTTTTGCCTCGGACACCGGATATCCTGACTGACATATTTCGTGATATTTCTCAGCCTCTCCAGGCATAAATCTGAAATCAGGCCATGACCGCTTCCTTTTGCTCGGTTTCACTATTCATTTTTCATTTGAAGTTAATCTTGAAATTGTTGTTTGAATAAACTTAAGATAAATACTCAAACAGTACTTACTAACATTTTGGACAACACAGACAGTGCAAAGAGAACAACGAATCAAATTAATGAGGAAGTATAGACTGGGATAAGAATCCAAGAAGAGCCGATGATGACGTCACTACACAACTGAGTCTAGAATGGGTCCAAATAATGGCAACACTCAATGGTAATTTGATGATGATGATGATGATGACAATGAAATGACACATGACCGATAACGAAAATCAGCTGGCTGGCTTTTCAGTGTATGATGTTTTATCAGCTTCTTCAGAAGGAGAACAAGATTGGAGTCAACAACATCTCAAGCCAGAACTTTTAATGATCCCTCATTTTTTATTTTATAAATCTTGTGTTCTCTGTTTATACATCTTTTCATGCTCTATTTATTGACTATTTATCAACATTTCTATTTTAATACGTTCTCATAAAATTTGTTTGTTAAAAATACGTGTTTATATCATACAAACTGTCTTCATTTTGAAAAATCGACTTCCTTCTTGGAAAAAATTAAACTATTAACATTTTTATTTCATACATTTGATTAACTGAAATTTTTATTAACGAGAGATATTATGGTAACAATTATTATTGTGACGTGCTGAGCTATGGATGACGCCCCTCCACCCCCCGCCAGCCGTGATGCGCCGAGCGAAGCCGAAGCGAGCCGATGTTAGCCGAGTCCTAGCATCCTGGTCGCTAGGCAACGCAAGTCAACAGCGGTGACGTCACCAAGTAGTAACAGCGGTTACCTCCGCTAGCGTTACATAGCAACACAGCGCCATGCAAAGGGTGCCTATTACGTGGCCGTTTTCCCGTATTGTCCGATCGAGGCTACATACGGAGCAGCGAAGGCTATTCACAGTCAGTTGTACTGTAACAGTCGCCGAGTCAAGTTGTACTGAGTTGTACTGTAGCAGTCGCCGAGTTGTATTCAGAGTCAGTCAGCCAGTCAGTTGTATTCTGGCATTTGGAGTGTACTAATTGTGATACTGCAGATAGCAGTAATAGTAAATCTGTAATTTGGGTGATTGTAAGAGCGAGTGTGAAATAAAATTCGCTGCATCGAATACATCGAGAATTTATTTGTCGCGATATACGCCCGATACGCGACATTATCATTAACCGAGGGACTAACCACCACCCTGGAATTTGCGCAGATGGATTCAGAAGAACTACAAAAGACCTCAATGAAGACAACCAGTGTCTAAGTAGAGATCCGAACTGGTTTCTTCTCAAACAAGTCAGAGAATTAGGTGTTTGGTCACTCTACTTGGCATCTCACAAAAATAATCTTCCGCCAAAAATAGATACATGCGCTCAAGAGTGTCAAATATTTCGTGTGACGTCATGGCTCTCCGTTAGGCATTTTAGTTGTCCGTGTTATTATGAATATGGTTAAGCCTCTGGAGGCGAGAGAAAGCAGCTTTCGGCCTTATTTAGAAGGATTATCCTAGCCAGAATGTTTACTTAGTTTCATGTTTGTAACTTCCTATAAGTCCTAGAAGGAAAGTGAAGATGATTTGGTCAGGTTGGAGGCTGAATGCAGACAAAGAGAGAGGATGTGTTAGGGGCTTATGTAGGTATAATTGAATTTGAATTATACGATATATTCAGAATGTATGATGAAACATCTTAACAACAAAGCACATAATGTAGCTTAGTTTATATTTAGAACTAACATGTATGGTGAAAATACAAATAGGCCTATGTAGCAGTAAGTAATAGGTTCTTCGCACACACTCACTCTCTCTCTCTCTATGACTCTATGACTCTACAGCTCTATGGACCTTGGCCAGTTTTTCGGTTTATTAATCTTATGCACAATCGGTAGGACTCCTTTGAAGGGGGATCAGCCAGTCGCAAGATCACTAAGTACACACGAATTAAAATAAACAGAATAAACAGACATAGATATCCATACCTCAAATGGGATTCTAACTCATGACCCCAGTGTTCGAAAGGGTGAAGACGGGTTATGCCTTGGACCGTGCGGCCACTGTGATCGGCTTGCGCAAATTATAGTGCTCGTAAATTTAGAAATTACTTCCAACGAAGAGACACAAAATTGTGAATTTTCAGGATATTAACTAATTATCGGAACAATTCTTGGATTTAACGGGCTCATATTTTTTCTATAGTGGAATTTTGTGTTTACCTTGTGGATCCTAATTTTATATTTCTTGTTTATTTGATGACAACTAAGGCCATACAGCTTAGAATGGTTGGGGGATGGTGAAGAACGAATATCTAAATGTACGAAGAAATCGGCTAAGGTCTCTTTCAAGGCACTGTCTCGGAAACTGCCTGCAGCACTCAGCTAAACCACGAAAACTGCAATCAGTACGTTCGGTGTTCGATCTGAGATTCGAACTACGCATGTTATGAAGACAAATCAAACGCGTTAGCGACCTGCTCACTCATTAATGGAGCTCAGCCTTTTTTGAGAACCCGCCGGTTGTGCAGTTACCCAGAATTTTATGGAACCCGAAGGTTCATTACCGTGTTCACAAGACCCCTCCACTGGTCCCTATCCTGAGCCAGATCAATCTAATCCATCGCATCTCTCTAAGATCCATTTTAATATTGTCCACCCACCTATGTCTTGGTCTTCCCAGTGGTGTCTTTCCTATTTGCTTTCCCACAAATATCCTATATGCAATCCTCTTCTACCAATTCGAGCTACATGGCCTGCCCATCTCATCCCCCTTGGTTTGATCATTCTAATTATACTTGGAGAAGAGTAAAATTTATGAAGCTCCTTATTATGCAGTTTCCTCCAACCTCATATCACTTCATCTCCCTTCGGTCCAAATATTCTCAACACCCTGTTCTCAAACACCCTCAGTATATGTTCGTTCCTCAATGTCAGAGAGCAAGTTTCACACCCATACAGAACCATAAGTAAAACTATAGCTTTGTATATTCTAACTTTTATGTTTTTAGACAACAGACGAGAAGACAAAAGGTTCTGGACTGAATGGCAGCAAGCATTACCGTAATTCAATCTCCTCTTAATTTGCTCATGAATCAGGTTTTGATTTGTTACGGTCGTTCCCAAATATCTGAACTGTGCCACATTTTCATATATGCTAGTATCAGAGAATTAATCAATTTATAAATGTAAGAGTAATACGTATATAAGTCATGAAGTTAATAGATCGAGACAAACCCTACTAGATATAAATACGCACACTAATGGGTTAAGTGATTACGTATCAAAGTTTCAGTATATTTACAATATATTCGCCCGGATCTGGAACACGTCTTCTCGGCCGCATGCCCAGTGATTGATGGCGGTCAGATTCCAGCTGTCAAACGGCTTTTTACCTCTCAAGCTTCTGTCGATGTATCGATTTGCTACAAGATTCGAGTTGCATGTCACTCGAGGTTAGTTCGCAGAACTACGCCTCAACTGTCATGTCAGAACAAATACCTTTGAGGGCTCGGTAGCTGTCATCTGCAAAAAGATGTCCTCGGTTCGATTTCCTCAAGTACTGCAGCTATTAATGTAAGTTTTGTATCCTTTGAAGGTTATACGGAAAAGTATTTGTGAATAGGAATCACAAATGCTTTTCCTGAACGAAAATTTACGTACGTAGTTGGAGATGCAACAGAGACGGAGTAGCGTCGTGGCGTTCAGTCCAAATGAAAGCGATTGCTGAACGTCTTCAATCTTAAACCTACTACCAACTGTAAGTTTGCTGTCTGGAAACTTTCCCTTATCACGTGTTCTAACAAAATATAAAATAGTCAAATTACATTCGTTCTTTTGCTTTGGGCTATGGAAATTGAAAGAGTGAGAGGTACAATCTTTTGGCCGTGTCCCCTGCAAGAAATTGGCTCGTTTACTTCTTTAATTTAACGCAAATATTGAATTGGGCAATGTCGCTATTTTTCATCATCAACTAATAAATATTTAGGTAACTGACATGCTTAAATGTATCTTCCTTGACTTACAGTATTTGATTTTATAACATTAATTTAGGAAAGTGAAACGGTAAGCAGAAATGATGAAAATATTCGGCTAATAAATGGAAAACAGAGTGAAGCACAAATTGTCAATGAAAAATCCGTCGAGTGTAACAATGTTTTTAGGTCACTTATTTATCTCACTTGCCTTACATGTTTCGGTTCAAGAGAAACCATCATCAGAGGCACGTATTACAAACACATGAAAACAAGTGACAAATAAGTGACCTAAAAACATTGTTACACTCGACGGATTTTTCATTGACAATTTGTGATTGATAGTGTAACGGACCAAAAATGAAACAATTCAAAAAAGAGTGAAGCAGTTAAACTGCATTCAAAATTTCAGTTCAAGAATGGTAACTTTTAGGCACGCAAGATTTGATCTTTGTCTTAAATCCTGATCTATTAAAGATTATTTTTTTTCAAAAATGTAGGAAAATGTGAAATATATTTGTGTAGGATAATAGAAATCTGAATAAACGGAAGAATGAAAGAGAAATGTGAAGGATAAAGAAAATCAGAAAGATAGAGAGAAAGAAGAAGTATAACTGAAAACAAAGAGAAACAGGAAAGACAAATGAAGACATGGAAGACATGACAGACAAAATAAATAACAAACACAGTAATTTGTTCAGAATTTGGGATTTTCAAATGAAACCAGGTCCGTAGGTCACACTCACCAGCAAAGGGGAGGACAGGTATCATCTGAAATTGTTAGAAAAAATGAGGTAAGCGGATGAATGAGTAAGAATCGGACAGGAGAAATGTAAGAAGCAAGAAAAGAGATCAGATCTGTACGTTTTAATGCATCGGTTTAAAATATGCTTGCATTCAGGCTATATATTTGAATTTAATTCCATGTTATTGTCAAAACAAACACCGATTATTTTTTTCAGCAATACGTAACCTTTAACTGTAACGTCAAAGGTCGAAGGTACTTTGCGCTGTTTACACAAAGCGAAGCGAACGTTTTGTTGAAAATACACCAGATGTCCACTTACGTAAATATCTCATAACAAAGACCTTGACATTTTCTTAAGATCCCTACACCTCACCTGCTATCAGACAGCTTTTATGGAGGAAAAAGTTTACTTCTCTTGAAAAAAAAATATTATGTGAGGTATCTTTTTGAATTCCGATCAAATCCGCCTCAGGGTCAATAAAACGATGAAGATAAAACATACACGTACATTACTCGTAATTCTTACAGAAGCACATTTCTCTCTCTGGCCCTCTTCAGCACCGTTAGATTTGCCGAGGTCCCCGTACGATAACGTGATCTAAATACGCAGTACGTGAAGTAGTGAATAATGGAACGCCGTGATTCTTCGGCAACTTCTCTGACACCGAAGTAGTACAGATATGTATACCTTTAGGCGTTCTCTATTTCAATACGCATTAGCAGATATTGAAGAGGAAGGATGTATTAAAAATATTTATAGGAAACAATCCATTTTGCTGCGAACTTTTACGGAATTTAGAACGTCGTGATTAAAATAGAACAAATAAATAAATATTTTAAACATTTATGAAAGAATAAATATTATCTGAATCATTTATTAGGGGAGGCAGAGAGGAGAAATTAGAGGCGCACAGATTTTGCGTTTCGGAAGTAAAAGCCAAATATATCGTCGTCACATAGTTTAATAAGATTCTACCTTGAATAAATTGAATGTACGCTTATGATCATAAGGACAAGTAATTAACTCAAGAAGCATACACTGAAAATATATATGTAAATTTGAAAGAAATAAGAGAGTATTAATGTGTGGTAAGTAAAAATGTAAAGCTATTTCTGTGACAGGCCGTGAAAGCTCCTAAATTTGTGAGATGATGAGGCTCCCATAAAAACAATGGGTTCAGAAATTGTATATGGTTACATGTGTATTAGTTTCCGCGGTAAGGTTATTACCGAGCCGTTGCCTAGCAAAGGTATGGGGATCCACATATAGACACAGAAGCTAATGGGAAGGATTTATGAAGAAACCCAATGAGATGGACTCAGCAAATTTCGTAAATATCGGTGAGCCATTCAAAAGTTGATATGGGGGATACACAGACGTACAGACAGCATGGAGATGGTATAAGCCCATTTTCATTTTTTTTTAAATAAATAGAATGGGTAAGAAACAAAGAATTAATATCAATTATAACTGACGAAAATGCTCAAGAAGGAGGGTTTGAAGATATTAGCCTCCCGCATAAAACTGTCAGTTCCATAAGACGGAATGCGTAGGGAAACAAGTTAAAGAGCAACAGGGAACAGAAAACGAACCGCGAAGCAGAAAAGCTAATATCGATAGTAATTATAGGAATCCGCGAGGAGGCTTGAAAGACGGGCTTTTCTCGTTTGAAAAATTGGATGAAGAATATGGGAGTTGTGATGATATAATTGAAGAGAATATCGGAAAAGTGACTCAGCTCGACATAAAGAGCAGTGCTTGAGGAAGGGACACGGCCAGTGATTGTGGCAGTAATGATATGGGTGCAAGCGACTGGGCTTCAAATCTCCTCAATGAAATATATTTCTAGGATGAGACAGCAAGGTGTTGTTTAGGTAGGCAGAAGATTGCATTTATTTAACGAACAGCCTCTACGATATGCATTTATCTTAATAAACAGAAAAAAAAAGCTGAAGGATTTCGTTAAAGATATAGGCTACTGAATTGTATTCGGGAGATATCCTTTTCGAACCTCGGATAGGATACTAAGGTCACTGTGGGTTTTTGGTAGTAAATCTCATTCCCTGCCGGAAAATGGTGGGATATTATCTCAAATGACACCTCCTTCCACATTATTTCAATCCTATGTTACGACTTCAAACAAGCCACAAATAAATAAAGTGAATAACGAAACACAAGAAGTTCTGTGAAGAATTAATCGCAGGATTTCCTTTGATACGACACGAACTGCACAGAAAATAACGCGTTCAATAACTTCTGTATTGTTGTTTGTGTACTTGTTGATGCGGTAACGTTCTTACCGTGCCGTTGCCTAGTAACGTTAGGTGGATAAACGTAAAGAAACAAAGACTAATGGAAAGGATGCAAGGAGGATTCTATTGGCTCAGGTGCCATGATAAAAGCACCACGTTTTTTATTTAGACTATTTCAGGCATTCAAACATTGATAGGGAAGATACACACACACAGACAACACAGTAATATCATAAGCCTACTTTTATTTATTTTAATAAGGAATGTAGGCTAAAATTCATGTTACATATTTAGGTAGTATTTTCATACAGATATTCCATACTTGAGAAATTCACAGATATAGAAACTAACTCCTCTCTCGTCCCTCTTTTTCATCCCTACGTATTTTTTCTGACAATTTTTCTAAAACTAATGCAATTTTAAGGCAAAAATATGAAGGGACGCAACAAAATGCATTTTTATAGCTCAGCGAATGAAGTCAAATAACACGGAAAAAAGGGAAGATTAATCCTCGATGTGGACTACACGTCGAATTTCGCACTGTATGATAATGGATGCTTGTTCGACTTCTGCAGTATATCAGCACATTGTTGTTAAAGCTATGGTTGAAAATCGCCAGGCATCACATTTCCTTTTGAATACTTTCGCACGAGGACTCTATCAACTGCTCCAAGTTTACTTATCGTGTTCTGAATATAGAAAATGACAAAGCTTCGCACGATGATGTATTTACATAGTAAGCCTGGCCTGAGTTTTGGGTACATAAAACCTTCTTCAGAAACACTGCATCATCAGAGAAAGAGACTCAAGGTGGAAGCGCTGAAGTTTGGGGCCAAGCGCTACATCGGCGACCATATATCCCGAAAGATATGGGGTCTGCAAAATTCGTTATTGTCCCCCGTGAAAGCTGCAAGGAACGCGATGATGCGACCAGAATAAAAAGAAAAGCGTCAGTTCTAAGGGTGAAAGGGGGTTAGAATGCTGTGTAGGTTGCAATCGTCAGGAGAGGTGGTGGCATGGTGATATATACAAGATCACTGTGATAAGGAAAGGAAAACGAGGACATGAGTTTGTGTACACACTGTTCAGAAAGTCTGTGCACAAAATGGCATAGATATATACTGTTTTATTTTAACCCTTTAAAACCAGGTAGTTACTATGCATGCCACTTGCTTTAACATGCCAAAACTCTGCGTTCTGCATACAGAGAATGTTTGTGTGTTCCGTATGGTTCTTACAATAAACAAAATTAACAGTCTGGTCTTTGTAGTGCAGACGTAATGTGTTTCCCGTGAAGTACGGACTGAATGATTATATACTCGTATTATTTTGATAAAATAAGAAGTCATTAAAATCAAGCGAATAACGTGTTCGTAGCAAAGAACAAGGTGAAGCCAGAAATAGAAAATATAAGATGCTTAAATTTGGCGGCGCTCGGGTTCAAGTGACTAAACTGCCGTTGTAGCATAAGATACGTAAGATAGGCATGATCTGCTTTGTAAATCCTGGACTGACAGAGGACTTGTATATAGTGCACAAGGAAGAATTTTCGATAACATGTTATATGTACGATACGTACACTTGACAAAGGCCAAGCATATACATAAGAGATAAACCCATCCTCTCGTCAGAGGGCATGTTACATGAGGACTATGACCGCAAGGGTTCAGTTAAAAAAGCTGTCTGGACGTAATCCTCAAGGGGCTTGGCGCTAAAATAATTGATTGGCGGTAAACCGCCAGGCCTAAAGGAACTCTGAGTGTGACTCGGCCTTTAAAGGTTTAATAAATTTGCTTACCGAAGGTTAGGGTCTCCCAGAATGTAGTCCGATAGGAAGTTACCTGCAATGCCTGCACTGCCCTAATTCCATGCACCAAATCCGTGTCCACTGCCAATTTTTTCGATGAAGCCTACATCACACATAGATACGTGGCTTTGGATCTATTCCAGACTTCGGAGGACAGGCTTCCTTGTGAGTTTCATTCCTGTTCGAGATTATACCCTAAATACGTTACGCGTCACACCGTTGTCATCAATATATAAGGTAAAGTTCGTCTCCTTATTTAATTAAGCACCAAGTCATGGACACATGTGAGACAATGGAGGTATAGCTCCGCCAATCTTGTCTTCAGCATTAGATTGAGGTGAGTGATCAGCTTCACGTCCCGCCCACTTAACCTCCGAGAAAATAGCCCCCCGGTAATCATTGGGTAGGAATCTGGGTGGAAGCCAGAGCTAGTCTGGATGTTGTGGAGAAAAGAGGATCTCTTGTCCTTGCCTGTAATCAAACGTATATCGTCTAACTCACGGCCTGTCCCTATATCGACTGAGATATGGGCCTCAATATGTAATACAAAGGCAATAAAAATAAATCACCCTATGACAACTACACACTCTGAGACGGAAGTAGAGGCCTCTGTTTCTGCTTTATTTATTTATGTATTGATAACTGTGAAGTTGTTTCTGTGCTTAACTAACTAAGCACTATACCATGAAGACGTATAGGGGGAGTGGGCGTATAGATCCACATTTTCTTGGCCTCGGCACCAGCTGGAGATGCGTGGTCAATTTCACGCCCCGGCCGCTTTACCCCCGGGGAAAAGGCCCCCACTGTCCACTGAATAAGAGCTTGGGTGGACCTCTGAGTCGGTCTGGATGACGTGGAGAAAAGAAAATTCTTGACCTTAGCTGGTCTAGAACTCCAACCACTCGGTCATCCAACCCATAACCACTCGCTATACCGACTGAGCTATTGCTAATAATATTTAAATACACCGCTATTATCTGAAGCATATATAAGTTCATTTGTTGGATGATAATAAATAATAAATTGTAAACGATGTGGAAGGAAACGGTCGTGGCCAATTTTAAGATATTTTACCGGAATTTGCTTGGAGATTTTGCGGAAAACTAAGAAGAACCTCAGTAAGTATCTTCGCGGCCGAAATTGGGAAACGACACTTCCAGAACAGAAGTAAGAAGTTTTATCACGTGAACCGTCTAGTTCCGTGCAAGGTAACGGCATTCCTGGCTTAATTAGTTTACTCTCCCTGCATCTGACTGGAAGGACTAACGGAAACCACAGAAAAAATTATTTACTTAATCCATTCCTCTTATACCTTTAAGGTGTCGAGGTTGTTTCTTTATTGTGATTATTTTACATAGGGTAGGACTCCTTGGGCGAGGGATCAGCTCGTCGTGAGGCCTCTACATAAACAAAGGTCATCACACACACAGAATAAACGCATACACACACCAAATATCCATGCCTTGTGTGGGATGCAAACCCACGATTCCAGCTTCCGAGCGAATGAAGACAGAACATGCCTCAGAGCGCCCGCTTACCGTAACCGGCACAGAAACAATGCGTTTCAGTTATACTCCGGACAACACACCGTGTCCAGTATTATCGTAATCTAATGAGCACAATGTTTTCACAAACGAAGTTTTGTGCCTTCTGGGATTTATCGCCGGTGAAATTCAACACATCTTTCAAAGGAATATTTCGCCCCTATCTTCATGGTCGCAGTGTATGAAAATCAAGAATCCAGCTCGCTAGAAAGTCAGCAAGTCACGGCCGTAAGAACCGGAAGTCTAGTATTTTCAAAGATATATATTTACAGAGAATGTACATAATGTACAGATCGGTGATGACCCCGGGAATGTCAATGTCGTACAGCGAGGCAACGGTGATCCGCGCAAATGTAAACTGGAATTCTAACCACGGATCCGCGGCCAATGGAGCCGAACCAGCAAAATCAAAGCCTAGCAGTTGTCGCTAGTTACTAGCCTCTGTTTAATTAACTTGGAAATTTAAATATTGCTTTCGCTACAGACTCGAGAATATGGGTCCCAAATTAGGGCGAGAAGTTCTGGGAACAATTAATCAGCTACTTTCACTTGATAAAACAAGGATCGCATAGAAAACAAAGCGTTCAAAAATTCTATTGTTATATGCGTATTCGTTGTGGCGGTAACGATTTCACTGAGCCGTTGCCTAACAACGGGAAGGGAGTATATATACAGGCAAACAGACTGATAGGAGGGGCGTATAAAATACATTAAGTAGATGGGGGAATAAACAGACACACAGAGAGCATGATGGTGTCATAAGCCTGCTTTTATTTTTGAAAATAAGGGAAGTACGCTAAAAAAGGCTGTACGGTTCGAACTCTGTGAAGAAAGATGATTTACACAGATGAAAGAAGTTCTTTACGAAACAAGAATGAGCGTTAATGAAGGAAAATTAAGGAATGAAGAGGACAAGGTTAGACATGCAATATTTTAAAAACACGAAGCATGGCAAGAATATGTAAACAGGAGGCCAAGATAATAAATATAATAAAAACGAAGACGAAGAATTATAGAGATGCGAAGAGGAAGCCATAAAATGGACAATAATTGGGCGAAAACCATTTTCTTTTGATCATATTTCTTCATCTTTGTGTACATGGGAAGCAGTTTCTAATATAGAAGTCGGGTGGGCTTAAAAGAAAGTGGACGGAAGAGAAAGAATGTAAGAGAGCTGATGAAGAGAGTATAAGATAAAGTTGATGGACTTCAAGCACGCAGTTAACAGAATAACTCATTTTCCCAATTATGTTCAAAGTTCACCAAGAAGCAATCCTGAGAAAATGAG
The DNA here is from genome assembly GCF_002891405.2 of Cryptotermes secundus. NCBI lineage: Eukaryota > Metazoa > Arthropoda > Insecta > Blattodea > Kalotermitidae > Cryptotermes > Cryptotermes secundus. Next base: position 1,884,100 of record NW_019727402.1, on the reverse strand, counting down.
GAATATGAACAAAAAGTTTCACCGGTTTTTTTTTTTTTACAAATGTCCTCTCGAAGATATTAACTTTTCTTGTACGTCTCAAGATTATTACTTTCTTGTAACATGAAATGCTCTTTACAATCCAAGTAGAAGAAATTCTTCTTCATGTGAGTTCCTCAGGATTGAACGATGTTTGTCAGTAACGATAATTCGATTCTCTTAAATACACTTCATTTCAGAATATACCGCCAGGAGCACTGATGCATGTGAGAAGGTTTGAAATTGAATGGAACAATTTAGTTCCTGATTTATGCCAATTATGTTAAATGAACGGCCGAGGAGATGAATATATTTAAAAACATTATAAAATATCTAATATATTTCAATGAAGAGGATGGTTTGTAAGTACGGTACAAATCCAGACAGGAAAATAAAACTAAGCAGATTCGTATGTTCATGTCCTGTAGCAAGATTGCGGACAAAATTATAATATGAATGATACAAACTCCGTCCTAAGTGCAAACAATATATATTTATATGTCTTTGATCTTGTTCTTTCTACACTACATGTTTCGGCTTCTATCGGCCATCATCAGGTGTATACTCTTAACGTTGCTGCCACACTGAACCCAGTCTAAAACTTAACATTTAAAAACACAATGTCACATTCTTCGTATTATCAACATCTACATCGTTGATATATGTCTGGTATGTAGATTATNGGAATGGTGGGGGTTTAGGACGTAAGATTCTTCGCCAAATATTACTAGAACGATCAACTCTAGGAAAATTAGGTGAGCTGGGTATTTAGAATGCATGGGAAAATAACAATATGTATAAAATCTTAATCGGAGAACGTGAAAGAGTGAGGTAAATTGGAAGAACTATCAGTAGATGGGAAGATAATATTAAAGTAGAAAATAAGAGAATAGTACATGAGAATAGTGACTGGATTAATGTGCCTCAGAATAGGGGAAAGTGGCGAGCTCTCATGAACACCATAATGAACCTTCTATTTCCATAAACGACAGGACTTATTTTTTGTTTGGCTGAGTAAACATCAGCGTCTCCGTTTCGTAAGTTCTATCCTTATATTTCTTGTCTTGTTGGTCTTACTGGAAAGAATTTTTCAGGAGCACTTCTGATTCTACCGCAACATTTTATGGATGAAATTCGCTGACATAGCTGATTCTGTACTTTTGGAAGGAGAGAGATCTCTTGTGGCCGGACTGGAGATTGGGCATGGCTGATATAAATCGCTGAGTATGTGCCTGTGACTCCAAGAAACTTTTGCTTCTGCCATTCGGAATCTTCTTCTGACAAAGAAAAGTGAAAAGCAAAGGGACCTCATTTCTCAGAGTCAAGTTATCAAGACCAAGCCTTCCCCGTAGTATCAGTGTATTCGAAGAACTGAAATACAATAAACACAGGTAATAACGCTACATTAAATGTATTAGACTTTAAATCCATAAAATAATGAATCATTCAGTATGTAAAGTTCACAATATTTAATTCACAATTTAATGATGAGAAAAGGCACGGTGACTGTGTTAGTTTCACACCTTCAATAATAAGTTATAGAAAGAAATTTTGATAAATATTTTCATTTGAACTCTTCAAACCTTATAAATATTAGTAGAAAATAAATGAATACATGTAAGACATGTTAATATTTATGTTCATAAATCTTATCAGTACTTTTTGTGCAATTTTCTCTATGGACAAACTGTCAGGCATAAATTAAAATAGCGTTCCTTTGCAACGTTACTAACTCTTAGAATAATAATGTAAAATGTATTACTGTTTCCTGGGTTTTAATGCTGCGTTTTTCGGTAGAATATGTCACTTCCACTTTCATGGCCATAGAGTAAGCCAAACGATGAAAAAGCAGGGGAAAGCTGAGCCTGAGGTCCTCAATTCAAATCCGACTCAGTTCCTGTGATACTTGCAACCATGTGCTCAAAAATAATAAACACAAATTTCTTCACATCAAGCATAATGTAATACGATTTTATAAATAAATGATAAAAGAGGAAAATTATTAATTTACTGATTTAATTTTACATTGTATTAGATGGTACTCCCTGAATAGAATATATGAACAATACATCGTCAATAAACAAAACTGTAAGATCAAATCGAACTTCAATCACTGAGTAATTATAATTTCAGCTTCGTATCCTACGAGTATCAAATTCGAATCGAGGTCCAATAACAGAATTTCCTGAGAAATATCATTAATTCCTTCAGTCCTTTCAGGATGACAATGCAACACAACTTTGATACACAGACAACTACCACAGCCTTTAACGTTCCCTGCAATTATCCTACGACTAAGTGCTATATATCCAGTGTAGAGAAAATAAACCAATATCAGAAACCTGATATACGTCTGGAGCTAAATTAATATCATAGTATCACTTCCTCCATACCTGATACAATGTTTATACACTTGTGACTGTGACTGAATTTTGCATGTGAACGACGAGTGTGTGCGACTGGGATTAAAGCAGGCGAAACTTTATACAGCACGTGTTCCTCCCACGCCGCCCGGTATGATAAACAGAATTGCTAGACAAGCTTATCTCCTCCAGTTGTGTAACAGACGAGACTTTCCCGAGCGCTTCGTCTATCTGTTCCTCTGTCTTTCCCATTCTAAGCATATTCATTGCTGAACAATAGTCTGTAATTTCTCTTTTACATAACAGAAACTTCTTCTTTACTTTTGTTTCATTTCGTCAATTTATTGTAATTTATTGTCTTAAATTCTAGTGTTCTTTTTCTGCTAATTGCGCTAAGAAAACTTTGAATAATAACTGGTTCGTTAATGATATAAAACAGATTTACCTACAATGGATATTCGTGCTTGACAAAACAAAGTCACGGTAAATTTATAAATCAAAATTAAGCTAACTTAATTATCAGTTTCGGAGGTCTTGTTTCTTTCAGGGAGACGTTTGGAAAAGTGGAGTGTACGAAAATGAGATTTATGTTGAAGTAAAACAGATTTTATGAAGCGCGCTTTATTTCTCAGTGATATGTCATTTTCGTAAACATTAAAATATTACATTCGATTTAATCAAACATGAAATTCATGCAGGATGTATATATATATATTATTTACCTGAAAAAAATAAACATATTTATTTCACAAAAACGACAAATTCGCTTTGCTTCCCAAATTTTAACTCATATGTGTCCTAGAAAACAGCCAATTTATGACCCTTATGTATTTCATGACACTACTGCGGCCCTAGATTCGCCTGTTTAGAATCCAATCACAAGACCCACTAGAGAGAATTTATGAAACACAGGATTCAAGGCACTCTTACAGATATCCCTTTTTTTTTACGATAAAGAAGACAGCTGATTGAGAGACTGCTGCTGGCAGACTCACCTACAAGTAGAACTAGTACTACCTGTAACTCGCGCCTGCTCATTCATAATCTCACCCAGCAGTGTTACGATTTTGTTGTACCTTTGCTGGTCTAGACTCCCGCTCTATTCCTATTATTCGTGAATTTTTATATACCAAAATGGAAAATTCAGATTAAATAAATGCGCTTTAAATCCATGCAGACCGTAGAAAAATTCTCATTAAATAACATTTCTGTATGTGCTTATTATCATCACGGGCCTACTGTTGCCTTCTCAGTAGCAAATTTAATATTTCAGGAATAAGTAGCAGACGCGATACTGAACGATCATCTGCGACAGTGTTTCACTAAGTTTTGGCAACTGTGGCCGGCGCACACGAGGACAGCTCAGTTATCGTAAGATTCCCCTTACCCGTGAAGGGCATGTGACTGTGCGTTCTTTCCTGTGAATAGCAGAACAAATAGAGTTGCCACAAAACAATTTTCTCTATCCACCGATTCAAAGCAATTTAAAAAACTATTCTTTTCAATTTTTAAATCTAAATAATTTTATTTATTACGACATATATTAGTAAATTATTATTCTTTTAAATACAAATAAAATGTCTTGTTCTTGTGTCCTGTTGCTGTTCCTCATCCCTGCTCCCTTTGTAATTGGACTTTGGCCTGCTAATTTTGCACGTAAATAAAAAATAATCAAATTTCTTTCAAGATCGTAATCAGTATGTGCGTGTACTATATTTATATGATTTCTGACAATCATAGTCAAACTCATATCTTAAATTCGCCATATGTATGTCATAAACATTTTTTCATTGCCTTTTTTTCTGAAACAACCCATGGAGAACTTGGTCGGTCGCCATAGATCATCAGTAATCCGCGGACCACAACTTGAGAAACACTGACATGTGTACGGCAGTTTATGTCTTAATGCCATTATGAGAGTGATTAGCGGTTATTTGATATGAGAAACATTCAGATACACTTGGTCGTCGACTTACTACCTATGCGACTTACGACCACAAAAAATAAAAAATAAAAGATGATTAAAATGTAAAATTTTTAAAAATAAATCATGAATATGATAAAAATATTAGAAAGGTTAAAAGATACTGTTAATAAATATATAACCGACATACGACCAGATGGACTTACGACCTGTCAGTCAGAACGGAAGTCGTTTGTAAGTCGACGACTTCGTGTATTGCAAATCCTTAGCTAGAATCTTTGGACCATTATGACTTGGGGTTGCCTCACCCTGGGACTCCTTTATGTTCATTTAAGATGCACCATGAGGAAATATAGAAAGCAGTTGATGACCCTGCTAGGGATAAATTCTCTATAACGACGAAACAGCTACACTCGTATGCACTCAGTTTGCAGTAGAGTGCAATACTCCTAACAGAAGTTCTAATGGGCTGTGTCACGCACATAACTCGATTTGGAGACGCAGAACTGGGGCAACAGTAAGTTGCTCTTAACTACAGCTGATCGCACATTGCAATTCGCAGCTCGGTAATTACGTTTCACATAATTTTGCTAATGGTATAACTATGTAGGTTCACATACATAATCTTGCCTTTACTAAAGGAAGTTTATGAAAATTTTATGCGCATGTGCACACGTAGTATATACATATTTATGAAGAATGTGACACCATGTAGTCTGATAGAAGGTCAGGGATATTTCAGAGGGAAGTATTCCTGCATTTTAAGGGTCTAAGTTATTGTGTAATGTAGAGTCGTTGGTAGCCAACAACCTCGAAATAAGCAGCTATACAATAGCAGTTGTTAAATAATAACTTTGTAAAAGACGGCCGCTGCTAGGTAATAGCTGCAACACATACATCTACTGTAATCTTAGTGCAATGCGGTCGCACTTAATACGAGGATGCATTCCTGAAAACCTCGCACTATCTCCGATTCAAATAAAATTCAATCGCACTGTACTCCATAAAAACCAAAACATCTAAGAAAAAAATGTTCTCCATATATGGAGCCCGAAGATTCATTACCGTGTTCACCTGGGCCCTCACTGGTGTTTTCATGACCCAGCGCAATCCCACAGAACAAGTTAGCGCAATGGAAATGCTCTGGACTTACTGTAAGAAGTTAACTGGTTCAAATCTCGAAAAGAAAAGGTAGGGATCATGATAGACTAATAACTTTCCTCGGTCCTTCGAACAAAATTTTGGGATAGCATTTTTGTTAGGCCAAGCCTTTCCATTTCAACATTCATCAGGCCTCCTACCTTTCTACTCCCTAAAATTTATACTCACAAGTGATCCCGTCCAAAAACTTTCGTTCCACATCACTAAGATCAATCTACGCCCATTTCTTCCAATAGGAGACCTCATTTCAGTTCTTGCCGACTAAATTCTTTAACAGTTTTCATCTCCGCCATATACGTGTGTACTACATTCTCCGCCAATCATATCAAATTCAGTTTCATCATCCCAAGAACATTTAGCGAGGAGTATGCGTTATGAATCTCTCTATATTGAAGCATTCCTCAACTTCTTGTTATTTTATCCCCAGGATCACAGTGATGCTGGAAGGAGTAGACAAATAGAAAAATCAAATAACTCCATCGGTAATCGAACCAAAGACTTCCGGCTTGTAGCATAGTACCTCAACCAACTACGCTACCGCACATACATACTTGACTGGAGATCTTTGTTCATAAAATGTGGGAAGCAAAGCAACAGGAACAGATATTAGTAAGTTATCTCTAGGGGAAAAAGGAAAAGCTATCACTGTAACAGGCCATGAAGGCCCATGGGGTTGTGAGACGTCGAGGCTCCCACATATTCTATACAATCGGCTCAGAGATGGTGGTAAAGTTGTCACCCTTACACACCGGCAGCCCTTTAATCCACAGGAATATTCCTGGTACTCATTTCCGTTAGAGGCTGAGTCGACCTCAGGGTCCTAGTGCGGCTGGAAGGGTTAGGTAAATTGGAAAAAAAAAAATCCACCTCATCGGGAATCGAACCCGCGACTTTCCGGCTTGTAAACATAGTGCCTCAACCAACTACGCTACCGCGTGCCTCAAGTTAACTCTAGACGATAAATAAGAGAAGATGGAGTTACTTTCCATTTATCGTATTACTTACAGAGACAAGAATTGGAGTGCTTGGGAACTGGAAAGTTTAGAGGGTGCAGGTAATGCATGTGGCTACATTCAACATCTTCCTACGGTCCTGCACTAATAAATTCACTGCACAGTTACGTCACTATAATAAAGTACGAGTATAAGTCCCGTACATTAGGAAGAGTAATTCGCTGATACTGAGAATGTGTTTCATAGGACAATCAATCAATCCTTACGTTAAGGACCCTGTACAGTGCAGCGCGGAACGAAGGATAAATGATCCTTAGAGAGTGACGCTGAGACACAGCCGGCTGGCCACTTTGTTATGTAATTTATTTGCTTCAAAGTAGCATACAACTGCTACGAGATTTATGGAGACAATGATGGATACTCGTCACAGTCATCATCATTATCGCCATCAACGTCATCAATAAACGGAGCGGATTGGAGTAGCTGCAATGGCGTAAACTCGCATTTGGATTGTAGGTCGTGACGTCAGCTATCCCTAGACATTTTATGTAAATGCATAAATCTCAGTCAAATAAATCTTTTCTTTTAAAATAACTGAAAGCTAAGTAAAATGTTATATGTTTCTGCGGTTTTAGTCCGCCATTATCAGACCTCTGTATTTTAAATGTGGAGATGAATTTTGCTACCCACATTATGCTAGTTTCTTCTTTGAATTATTCTTCAACAATGAAGATGGAGGTAATATCTTCTTCCGAAGCGCCAGTTGAATAAACACCATTGTGATAATCTCAAATTCTAGGGTTATATATGTATTCATTTAGTGCACAATATGTAAATAACGCTTAATAAATAAATATTTCTGTATTTTTCAACAAATTCCTCGCGTATTTTGTATTTCACATAAAACACCACCAAATTTATCAGCTAAGTTATATTGTAATTTAATTTACTACACGACAAATTAAATCTATCGAGTTCAATGAAAACAGATGCTAGGGATACAAGATACTCGGTTTCCAGTTGAGTACTCAGGAACTATACAGCAATATTTTCGTTTCAGAGCAAATGGTTTCATCAGATGTATGCAAAGTGAAACCGAAACAGAAAACAGAAGAAACGAAAAAACCTAATTTCTCGATAATTTGAGTGGAAAAGGAGTTAAATATAAACTTACTGGAACGGCAGATGCGAAGGGAGAACACGGAAATATTGAGGATTGATACGACAGTCGAGCTGAGTGGAAGAGGAAGAGTGGATGCCATTCAAATGACATTCAGAACACAGGAAGCAAAATGGATGCCGTGGTGTTTGTACTTAGGACGGACGAGCAAAACGAAAAGATATAAGAAGGGGAATTAAAAACTGGAGAAATTATTTTCATTCAGACCTGCCTGCTCCGACAGGAAACAATGAACCAATTTTGTAAGGGGTGGCTGAAGTACATTGAAAGGAAACATATTTCCTTCTCTTAATACAAATGATTAAAAATAGCTACGCTAAAACAAGTATTAAAAGCATGTGCCAATGGCATGAAACATTCATTACGTATTTAAAACACAGAGCTACTAAGAAGCCGGTCACGGTAGCCGAGCGGTCTAAGGCAAGTACTGTTTTCGCTCGCTCGGTAGGCGGGATCGTGGGTTCGAATCCCATACAAGGCATGGATGTTTGGTATGTGTATGTGTTTTTCTGTGTTTGGGTACAGGCTTTGAGACGGACTGATCTCCCATCCAAGGAAGGAGTAATTTTTTACCTTCGGTGCTACAGCCCCAATTTGGGCATTGGCCTACCTCCATGAAACTCTCCGTCTCACTTCGGTTTACTAGATCTTAAGACATTCGGTAAGACTCCTTGGGAGGTGATGAGCTCCTCGCAAACCGCTACCTGTACACAAACACAGAAAAACGCAGGCACACACACAAACATTGAACATACATGCCCTGAGTGGGACTCGAACCCACGAACCCGGCTTCTGAGCGAGCGAAGACAGTTCATGTCTTGGACCGCTCGGCTACCGTGGCCGGCTTCTTTCAGATTAAAGTATTGCTAATTCTACTATTCTTGTTACAAGAACAAGAAGAACAACAACTGCATTTATTTTCACCACTAAGATGTTTCATTCATTCGTTTGTTCATCAACGGCTCTACAGTTCTTTGTTGGGTCTTGGACTCTTCTTCAGTTCCATGATCTTTTTAAAACAGTCAGTCTTGAAAGGGGGATCAGCCCGTCGCAAGGCCGCTACCTACACATAAGGCGGTACAAATACAGAACGTACACAAACATCCATGACTTGAGTGGGATTCGAATCCACAATCCCATTGTTTGAACGAGCGAAGACAGCCTTAGACCGCGCGGCCAATATGATCGGCCCTCTACGACGTTTATATCACGGCAATTCATGACGATTATAGGGGTTTATTTAAAAGGAAAGACCAAACAAATTTCAGTAGAAGTTGAAGACCGGGAAGGATATATCCGAATGACCAGGAAAAGAGTATTCTTACATATTTCAATGGAAATGTATAGTAATAGCAGCAAGTCTTCATCATCTACCTTAATGTGTTCAGCTTATGAAGTTAAATAAAGTAAGAAGAAAAATAATAAACTGTTCTTTTATAGAGAGGAAAACGTTATCGTACCAAAAACTAATAGCGGATGGTAACTCTTAGAAATAAGTAGGTTAAAACTTTGAATATAAGCACAGAAGATGAATTCTGTCACGTCATTAAACCACTAAATATTAATACATAAAATAAATAAACTACCCATACCGAAATAAGTACGTCTTCGTTCCCGTTATTACACGGGCAGAATGCGTTCTTGCACCATAATAACGGACATTCAGAACATTATAAAGTGGGTCTGTATTCGGTGCATCATGAAGTGACTACAGTGTTGTTCCCACAGAGGTTCGCGCTGTCTCCATATTGTTATTGTTGATGCCAGACAGTCCAGCCGAGGCGATACAATTAGGCTTTTTGTGCACTCGCTGTCACCCCATTTCAAGAGATGTAAGGTGTCACAAATTATTCTACATAAAAGCATCTGAAATAAATACTGGAAAAGAATATCACATTTTGAGTGGCTTCAAGGAAATTATAAATGTAGGGATACAGATTTCCATGTAACCGATTAACGCAAGATATACTGGGACAGCGTCCCCACAACTTCACAAAAGAAACTATAATTTCTTTGTCAATAATAGGAGGTTCTGATCTATTTTTTCTCACTCAATCCACCATAGCCTCATAATTTTAATTAGCGGTTTTACCAAGCAATTCATTTATGAAAATTTATCACCCTATTTCAGCCATCAAGCATATGCATATCTATTTAGCATAGTTTTTACCTATTTAATTACTTCCCACATTTCGTAATCCAAAATATACTGACAAGTGGTGGAAAATAATATATGGAGAATTAGATACGAGTATAATGAGCGGGTTACGGTAGCCGAGCGGTCTAGGGCATGTACTGTCTTCGCTCCTTTGGAAACCGGGATCGTGGGTTCGAATCCCACACAAGGCATGGATGTTTACGTTGTGTGTGTACGTTTTTCTGTGTTTTTGTATAGGTAGAAGCCTTGCGACGAGCTGATCACCCGCCCAAGGTGTCCTACCGAATGTGTAAGATCTAGAAAAACCGAAGTGAACGGAGAAGTTCATGGAGGTACGCCTAGGCCCACTGGGGCTGTAGTGCCAAGGAAAAAAAATATAATGAAGAGATAAACACATTATTGAAAGGAGAAGATGTAGTAAGATTTATCAAGTCACAGAGAATAAAATGGTTGGGACATGTCGAAAAAAATGGAAGATAATGCAGTGTCGAAGAGAATGTTGGAAGACCCAGGATGAGATGGATAGACGATGTTGAGAACGGCCTGAAGAAGATGAAGGTGAAAGGATGGACAGAGAAGATGAGGAGACTGGTTGTAGAGGAGGCCAAGGCTCACCCAGGGCTGTAGCGCCGAGTGGTATGTAGGTACATTTCGTAATCACCACAGAATTCTCAACTCGACATCGGCAGTTGAATTAATCACACGAAATGGCTGAAATATGATCAACTAACAAGATAACTATTAAATAACTGAGTAACTAGCCTACCTGAAGCAGTGAACTGTAGACTCATGAAGTGTATGAATGGCTGGTGTAATGTAGTATTCCATTTAGCTTGCGAAAAAACAAGGTCTGATAAGAAGTTAATCAAATATGTCGGATTTTGCATTCCTCAATTGATGTTACGTCGTTAAGTGAAATTAGAAGTCAGAGGCTTAAATGGGATTTCTCAGCGGTTCGAATTGTGCAGACACCGGAGGCTCAGCATAAAGATTTGTTTGATACGGAGAAATAATGAGAGTAGGCCATGACACAGGATGTTGGGGGGGGGGCTGAGAGGGGGTTACTCTTACTTTCGAGCGACACGCACAATTGCGTGTACAGTTTGCTGCAAGAGACAGGAAGCTAATTCTTGACGTGAAAATTAACATAGTTTGTCCTGGATATGGCGTGTCTGATACCAAGGAAAGATAGTGAGAGACCCCGACCACAATTTCATTTAACATTTTTTACAGAATGGACCAGTCGAACATTAAGCCAAACGTACAGAGATTACCGCAGCCGCAAATTAAAAAGGAAATAAAATCTAGGGAATTGAGGTTCTCAGAGCGGAAGAGTACTATCGCCTGGGACAAAACGCTTTTTATTTTGTTGAAAGTCAGCAGATGTTTCGAGGAGCATACTGCCTCCATCTTCAGGGTCTTATTCTTTGAAGATGAAGATGGAAGCCATATGTTCCTCCGAAATCTCAGTTGGCTTTAAAGGGACTACACGGCTTTATATCATAGAATACAGTATTCTTCGAAGAAATATCTGTTTCCCACTTGTAATTTTACAAGATAAAGGTGACTGCAGAAGGCAGAAAGGAACATGAAACAGGAATAAAAATTGCCTTTTCGTCTATCAAGAGCAATAGTTATTTTTTTAATAATAACCATGAGAAGCTTATAAATGATATAGGCTACATTTTACGGAGTATGTCTAAGAAAATTCAGAAATAACAAAGAATGTTTCTCTTTTTATTTTGGTTCCCATAATTACCCAGCAACATGTACTGTATTTATGTGACTGACTGGACGGTGTGGATAGACTGTACATATATTGAGCACTCCTACCGTACTCGTATATTTTTGTACCTGCGTGACAGAAATTAGGGTTGAAGTTCAAATCCGGTTTGATTTATATATTATTGAAGCAAATTCAAAAGAAATCTAACTATATGTATAATAATATATGCCACTTTTCTTACATTTTAGAAATATTTTTAATATAGTCAGAGATACTGTTGAACGAATTGTTCAAGCATTGAAAGAAAATTTCGGTCTTTCATACTGAATACTTCAAGAGACTTCAGTCTGTGAGAATTACACTGCACGATGTTAGAAGCGACCAGCACATAATCATACCGATTTTTATGAGAACATTCTAAATTAATCTGATTAATCAGTCCATTATTTCAGATTTCCCATTTATATTCGTGAAATATCTGCTGGTTGCTCTCATATATTGTTTAGATTATGTCATGTGGAGATGTATACAAATGTGGTTAAAATAATATTGGACCCATTTGGATGTTTTAAATATGTAAATATATATTTACTATTTTATCTACCACTCAGATTTCGAAAAGAAAATTAAACTTAGACTTGAATCATTTAATACATACAAGAAGCAGAGCTATTAGTTCTGAATGCTTCTACTGCCTCGCTCTTTTGCTGGAGTTTTGCATGAAATTGGTGTGAAGGGACTGCGGCTCGTTTTATTGCATTTTTGCTAAGATTCTCTTCAACGTCCACTTGTTCTTTCCTTGAATTTGTTTCTTACAGAAAAAAAAAGACTAACCATTTGTTTGACTTCATGAATTGTAAATTTTATGGCACAAGTTCTGTGTTAATGTTCACATCCTTACGCCTTCCGCCACTGTTGAGATTTCCCCAACAGTTCTCATTGTATGAAGTTTTATACGAGGTCTGACAATAAAGCTAGTGAACTCTCCACTGTGTGCTTACAGTGGAAGCAGTGGATAGAAACCTCAGTATGGTTTGATGACGTTGGCGTATGAGCGTTCCACAGCTGTGTTGTTGTTGATCTGTATGGAGAATTAGACGGAAACGACCAGAACTTTTTTTCCATTAACCCGTGGATCTTGCATTACGACAATGCGCGTACTCACACGGCACTGTCTGTTAAGGGAGTTTATGGCTAGTAAACAAATAACTGTGCTGGAACACCCTCCATTTTCACCGAATCTACCCCCAATGACATTTTCTGTTCTATAAAATACAGGAAATATTGAAAGGAAGGTATTTTGACGACATCGATAACATCAGGAGTAATATGACAGCAGCTCTGAAGGCCATTCCACAAAACCAGTTCTAAAATACTTTGAATGTGGACTAAGCGCTAGAATTTGTGTATAGCTTACCAAGGAGAGTACTTTGAAGGTGACTACAGTGATATTCAGCAATAAGGTATGTAGCATTTTTACCGCGACGAGTTCGTGAACTTTATTGTCAGACCACGTATTAAACTGTATTTCCAGTTTCTTTATAATCTGAACAGCGACAAATATAAAACTGATTTATACGCCTTGCTTTATTAACTCAGTGAATATATATTAAGCAGAACCTAATCTAAAATTCCGTCTGTCTCAACTTGCCAGGAATATTTATTCTTATATAATTTAGCGCTAGTCACCTGCATTAGTCACGCGCCGTCGAGTAACAGAGACACGTGAACTTACACTGATTAAGGACCAAGAAGGGGACTGTCTTGGTCTGTTTGAAGATACCGTTGTGATATTGTTGCCTAATTCATGATGGTTGTTAGGCTTATATTTCGACCCCGAAAACGGCGGGGGTATATTCTTTTGAAACGTCGGTAAATTCTTACTAGATGACGTAGCGTCACTTCCAAGAAGAAAGCTAAATAAATTCTCTTCCGATAGAGGAGACGTATTCTCCCAATGCATTCCTTTCTATTCCATTTATTTCACTTGACTAATACATATTTACCGAAGATACAAATCTATTTTAACGGCAAAGAAATATAGTACTGAGTTCTTTTCGTGGGATGCAGATCCTGTGCACTGTTTCGTAATGTCTGAGGGAATACAATTCGCCGAGTTCCGTGAGAATCTTATTGTTGCTTTTTTTTTGTTGCTAGTGGGGTGGGACTAAGTCCTTTGCACTGTGGCCACTTCTGGCCTATTGTACCAGCCCCAGATGATAGGTGAGGGTGATTATGGAGCAATTGGTGGAATCAAGGTGGGGGAAACTGAAGTACTCGGAGAAAACCTACCCCAGCGCCACTTTGTCCACCACAAATACCACTTGACCAGACCCGGGATCGAACCCGGGCCGCCGCGATGGGAAGCCAACCACTAACCGCTTGAGCTATGGTGCGGCCTTTAGCGTTGCCTGGTCCTGCAGAATATTAACCGAGGTCATCAAACGGACAGATCAGTTAGGAACTAAGGAAGATAACACGTCAGTGCACCTCACCTCCAGTTCAACTTGGAAGAGAATATTTGGATTTTAAAGAGATGGAACGAAACTACACAATGAGGCCCTTAATGATGTACGTATATGGTTAAAGTGGTCAAATCAAGGAATGGCGGGGTATGTGACATGCTTAGGAGAGAAGGACACGCACAGTTTAGTAGTAATTCCTCAGGCAAAGAATTGCCATTTGGAAGACCTAATGGATGGATAATATTAAAATTAATCTTAAGAACGTAGGATGGATCGCCTCTGTGGTCTAGCGGTCAGAGTTCCTGGCTACATATCCAGAGGTCCCAGGTTCGATTCGCGGCGCTACCAGATTTTCTGAGTAGTCGGTCTGGAACGGGGTCCACTCAGCCTCGTGAGGATAACTGATGAGCTATTCGAATGGAAAGTAGCGGTTCCGGTCTAGGAAACCGGGATTAACGGCCGTGGGAATCCGTTGCACTGAAAACGCGACATCCTCTATCCGCAAAATGTTGGCACTAACTTCGTCAAAAATCGGCGGTCGCTCGGTCAGTATAGTTCGCTTGCGAACTAAAGCCACAGAGTTTATTGTATGTCGTAGGATGGGAGATGAATACTGGTTTTATCGGTCTCAGAACAGGAACAGTGGCCATATTTGGTAAACAAAATAATGAATGCCAGACTTCCATAAAATCTTGAGAATTTCTGGAGAGCTGAATGACTAGTAGCTTATAAAGTTTGACTTATCTGCATGGAGTTTATAAGTTAATATGTTTATAACTAACGCTACAGAATTTTTCTTTCTTAGATAAAATGGTAACGTTGTCCCTGTGCATAACTAATTAAGCACTACGCCTTGATAGTTGGAGGTGAGTGGACAGCTTCATGCCAGGCTTCTATACTTCCATGAAAGAACCCCCATTATACATTGTACAGGAGTTTGGGTGAACCTCAGAGCCGGAAAAGAATGTTCAAAATCATATGAACAGAACAGTGCTCAGTCTTTCTTCGTTTACAAAGAATGCAACAATGTATATAAGTAATTAAATCAACAAAAAACTTGTGCTGACTTAAGGAAGAGCAACGTTTACGTTAAATTCCTTCAGATAAAAATTCCTGCGACTAACAATTTTAATTTCTTTGAAAGTTTCTTCCAGGCATTCAGGAATCTCATTATAAGGCCCATAATTTCCAGAAACTGTAAATAACACTGTACATTTGCTCTTAAATCTTTTTTACACTTTTATCGATCCCCGCAACAGTTTGTGACGTGTTTCATTACAGAACACCCAGATATTTCTTTAACATAATTCGCCATGTTGAATTTACAAACATGTACCTCAGCGGGGTGCATGGATGGAGACTTTGTATGTTGTTCTATTTACGGGTATTATGCCATACACTTCAGTCACGAGTAGTTACTATAGAATTCTGATGATGGTGTATAACACACTGATATATTGGGTTTTTGGACTCTATCCATCGTCCTGGTTTTTAAGATAACTAATAAAAACACGACGTTTCGGAAACTGGATCTGTTTCCGTCCTCAGGTGAAGGAAAACACCTATTCTGTTGGGTCCGTTAGAAAGAGCTAGCCTCAATCACTGGACAAACCGATGTCACAAAACATGAAGATTATAAACACCTGAGACCAGGCTAAGTCCATGAGAGCTAATAAGAAAAATATTCATAACAAATTGTTGCAAACACATACAAGCGTGACATCGGTTTGTCCAGTGATTGAGGCTAGCTCTTTCTAACGGACCCAACAGAATAGGTGTTTTCCTTCACCTGAGGACGGAAACAGATCCAGTTTCCGAAACGTTGTGTTTTTATTAGTTATCTTAAAAACCAGGACGATGGATAAAGTCCAAAAACCCAATATATCACTTCAGTCACGGTTTACAGAATATGACCGACGTATGATTCGTATGTCTTTCTGTATTGGAAATTCTAGAGTTCTCAGTGCCTCTGGGTGTATCATAGAATTTTCTTTGTTCAGTGCCTAGTAAATATTGTCCTTCTGCGAGATGCTGTTAAGCTTCTGATGTTTTTTCAGGGGCACTGACGTATCCGGAAAAAACTTATTTCTTTACTAGTATTTTCCGGTGACATTATCTTAATTTGGGGCATGTGATACCGTAGTAGGTTGAGGCACTATGCTACAAGCCGAAAGGTATTATCGAATAAACACGAAAATAAATAAGGAATTGAACAGAATTATTATCATATTTCATAAATTACTTTTTTGTTAATAATGTTACGTGTGATGTATATTTAAAGACACCGAACCCGTATTGTTCACTTGAGACAGCCTGATAAGTACCTCCATCAATGACCTGCCCTCACTCCGAGGCGGCTTGGCTAGCTGTAACGCGCTAGACTTCTGTTCGATAGGTGCTGAGCTTGAATCTTGAACGAGGCACCGCCTATACTGGCTGATGGTTTTCGTGGTTTTACTAAGTCCCTTCTGCTAAATTCCGGGATAGCATAACAATGAACAGCAGCATCCTTCTAAATTATACACAATTTAATATTCACATATCATTCAACTATCCGATGTTTTATAAGCTTTGATGGGGACAGGGCCATAAGACAACCCACAGAAATAACACTGTTAACAGCGGCGTTAGCAATCACAGTAAACTCATACACAAATATTTCATTCTTTTTCTCACTAAGGGTTCGTATCTTCAGTAACTCACTATCAGGAATGGATATACGTATTTTTAATGAATGTATTAACCAAGAACATATAGTGTACATGGTAGAGTCTTTGCTTTGAAAATTATCAGAAGCTCCTTGTTTACTACAGCCTGCCATTTGTCACCATCCTGAAGCATTTGAATGAAGTCACCTAGCTGTCACCTTTCATCTATGCCTGAATCCCCAATATATTCTCATCCACNCCACCACCACCACCACCACCACCACCACCACTAAAGAAAAGGTGAGCTTCGAGCTCGTTCCGTCTTGCCATCTTCCTCTGTACCATCCTACATATCTGCACCCTGCAGGTCTGTACCGCATAAAGAATTGCGCCATCCTATTGTGTGCCATTCGCAGGAAACGTTCATGCCATTGGTTTTCACATTGTAGTATTTCTTCTAAATTAAAAATTCCCAATCGGGTGCGCCTCGTGTTACAGTGTATACGATCACAGAGGCTACATTCCGTCACTAGACGTAGGAATTTAATTTCTGCTGTTCCGAGCAGCCATCTTCTATCAGCTCCACCTAGTGTCAAGTTTTCAGATGCATGCATCAGCAGAGGGCCCTCATACCGCTATAAACTCTAGTTGTGTTTCTCCTCTCATTTCGCAATTTAGCCTTTATTTATTATAACCATTACATCCATTTCATTCGTCGAGCGTTTGTCATATTTGAACGGATTATTTCATCCCACGTGGTTAAAATATATTACCTGTTCAGTATCATCATATTGGATTTAATAATTCTAACCGTATTTTGTGTAGAGTATACAGCTTATCTAGATCCTCAATATAGTCCTGTAATATTGTGACATGACGGCTGAAAGTCGGAATAAGTTAACGAATAGATACGTTCATTGCTAGGCAACGGTGAGGTAGACATTTTCCTCCGTAATGATAAATTATATTATTTGACTTATCCTGAAGACGGGCACAAAGACAGAACAGCCGTTGCAGTTAAGAAAGGCATCCCTCACACTTACATCGACTTACCCCCTATCCTATCGGTAGAAGCAACAGGAGTCTGCATACCGATTGGAAACACTGAAACTTTCGTTGCAGCTGTTTATAAACCTCAACAGAGATTTAAGATATTATAGATTTACTAGGTTTTAGGAAAAAGTCCATCCTGGCAGGTGACCTGAATGCAAAACACCCTGTTTTGAATAGTTTCAAACCCTTCAAGTTTGAAGCTCTTGGAATTATTTGTTAGTTGTAACTTGGAAATTTAAGCTCCATAGTGCTCTGCGCATTACACACCTCGAGATTGTGGTGCATCAGAACATCCGGCTGTCACTAACATCCTAGGCTCGGATCACCTGCTAATAATGTTCAGCGTTCTGGACCCTGTTAGAATGAGGGAAGCTCTGGTTCAATTTGAGAAACTGACAGACTGGGAGCTGCTTCAAGGCCGCGCCTATGAACTTGATCTTAACATATCCAAATTCCCTCTTCCAATGAAGCCGATAAAGCAGCAGGCCGCTTTGAAGCTTCGGTATAAATGATATAGACTATGAAAATCACGTCTTTAGCAGGAGGTACGAAATACCTGACCTAAATCGTTTATTAAAATATAAAAGAAAGCTCAGATAATTAGGGCAAGAAACCAGGAATCCAGCACGCAAAACGGCAGTAAAATGTATCACTCGAAATATCAGGAGAATTGGTCCGGGAGAGAACAACTGAATAATCAGAAAGAAAGTTGGCCAACTACGTACAAAGCTACATCTCAAGCCATGTGGCCTATTGAAGAGTCCATTAAAAAGGGGATGGACTAATATCGAAGCCCTGCTGGCTACCGGCGACGAAGATATCCTTATTTCGTTCGGACTCTGTGATGTCCCAAAAGAAATACAATCCTTGAAATTACGAAAGGCCTGTGGATTTAATGGCATTCCAAAATGAATGTCTCCGGCATCTCCAAGAAGATCTCTTGAGCGTTTAACACATTTATTCAATCACTGCCTTAGGCTATGTCATTTCTCGGCACCTTAGAAGGAAAAGAGACTTGTTATGAAAGCGTAAAGGCTCTAATTCCAACAATCTCATTGGAACCAGAGATATTGCGTAACATTTTCATTCAAATAATTTGATGAGACTTATTCTCTTTCTAATTTTTATGTGTTCTTTTGATAAAATAAACACAAAATGGGAATATTTGTTCATCGTTTTCGTCCAGTTTTTAACATATGAAACTACTGAATGGATTATGGTAAACAATTTCTTTATTAAAACTGTCACAACACAACTATATTAAGGTCAGTGCCAAGTTTTAATAAAGAAATTGTATATTATAACAAAACAGGATGCATTAAATGAAAAAAAGAAAGAAAGATTATGGTGAAGTTTGGTACTGGGTGGGAGTTACTTATGCTTACTTTTAACCCATACACATATATTACCGATTAAACATCGTGTCACGAGGACGTATGGGGAGTGTAGGTATACACGTAGTTCCAAGCATTTTCTTTGCCTAATTAATTTGTCTTAAGAAAATAAAAGTTGGCTTAGAAAATAACCTTGTTTTTTGTGTCTGTGTATCTCCTTCTATCAAACTTTTTAATGCCTGGACCAGTCTTCATGAAACTTGGTATGTATATCATGGCACCCGAGCTCACTGAACGGCACACTTCACAAATCCCTCCCATCAGCCTGTGTCTGCATGCGTATCAGTCCTGACGTTGCTAGGAATCGGCTCGATAAACACGTTCCGGTGGCAAGGAATAGAAGCAAAAATAAAAGAATTATTAGATACTCGTTTTCTATAAAGCCCGTGTCTTATAGAAGGACAATTTGTGGATCTCTCTGTGGATCCCCAATTTTAGTCTACTCGTATGTGACGCCGAAGCGGTGGTCTGTAAGCTCCCAAAGCCGCCAGACAGTGAAATATGTTAATTAGTCCCGTTGGACACGAAATCAAGCATCAGCGCACTGCAGAGGGCCAGCAGCCCTTTACTGGACTGGACTGGATTGTGTATCGTCCTATCGTTGCTAGGAAACGGCTTGGTAAACACTTTCCCGGGGCAACGAAGAATTGTTGGAGGCGTCGTTTTCTGTTTGATCTGTGTCATATTAAAGGAAAATAGGCATTTAGTTCTTACCAAACTTCATGTTAACCATGTGGCTGGATGAAGATGAGGGGTCAGCACGTTACTCTCGAAACCTACCGCATATATGTTCGTCTGACTGATTTTATATATATATATATATAGCAAAGAAGTTATAAAGAACAATTACCATTGTATGGAAAGACCTTCATGATCATATAATTGGGTGCTGGAGGTATTTAAGAGTTGCATATGTCCTGCTTCCCACAACTGGGTTAAGATCTGAGACAATTATAATGTCGAAAGAAATTAATTTTACATTAAGTCAAGCATATTACTAAACTTAACTTTAATAACAATTACTCTTAGCTTAAAATGGACATTATGGCTTTCCTGGTCTCAGTGAAGTTATGTGGATGTTGGGAAATCAAAGTAATAGAACCGTAAAAGAATTGTCCTCAGAGATCCTATTAACGAAATTCAGTAAACTATAAAGTTACTAGTTAAAGCTTTAAAATCCTAGACCATAACTTTTGAGCTGAGAGTGGCTTTAGAAAGATATCGTATCTTCACAAGAAGCGTAAGTTGTGATCACGGTACAAAGCCAGAGACTATTAATTGCTTCACTTTTTGACCCGAAGCAATTACTACTGTCGCGATATATCCCTTTGCTTGCGAACAGATAACTTTTTGGGAAGCTATTTGCGATCCAGCCAGTCAATGAATACCCCGGCCTTTATGAAACACGAATGTTCATCACCGAATCTGTAAGAAGTTACCACTGATAACATCTTCTCGGACTATGAGACGTGTCAATTGTTTAAAAACTTCGACATTTCAGGGACAATCTCTGTCCCTGTCAACAGATTCCGAAGATGGGGACAAAGATTGTCTCTAAAACGTCGGTGATTTTTAAATGACAAAACTGACAGCCCAATAAGATTTTATTTTGCTTCGCCGCCATGAAGACTACAGATTTTCACAGGCTACAACTGGTCCCTATTCTGAATTACATTAATCCACTCCGCGTACTCATATTTGGAATGTCCATTTTAATATTACCTCCGGCCTAAACATAGTTATTGTTAGTAGCCTCTTCTTTGGAGTCTTTCAGAATGTCCCATAAGTGCTGCATACTCCAATCTCCACACTCTACGATTTTGTCATCTTAATTTTATATGGCGAAGATCCAACTTATTTGGATGGAGCTCTCTACATTCCCCTATATGCTTACATTAAGTAAAATCACTGTAAACCTCATTCAAAATAGACAGTAGAGATTCAAATTCGATATATCTAGAATACAGGGCAATAATAAACATACTGTCTGTTAAATCGTTTCCTTTAAATTACTATAGATTGTTTGTAGGTCATTTCATGACTCCAAATCAGAATATATAGTACCGAATGGTGATTGTGAACAATGAATTTGCAAAGATGCAAAAGACAGCGATGGTGACTTAATGAAAGGAATTTTCTTTAGAGTTACCTTGAAGGTCCGATGAAGATCACGAAAAACCTCAAAGAATGTCGTCTTCTGGTATGTGGCGCCATGGAGATCTTGTGTGAACCGACGTCTTGGAGGAATGGCTGCAGCCAGCTGCTCACGCTTATTCCTCACTAGCCTATTTTTCTTCCCTGAAGATGGAGGCGTTACATTCCTCCAAAACGTCGGTTCATACAAGATCTACGCTGCGCCACATCCCAGAAGACGGCATTCTTCATAGTCACCGCCATGAAAATCTCAAATCTTACATACGAGAAACTCCAGTCACGGCATTCGGTATCCCAGACAAGATACGAACTGCTCACCTACGGGTTATATATCACAAGCATTGCCGCTTGGGCGAACTTTTCTTGTGAATTACCGCGCTGCGATGTTTACCGAGACATCAGCTGTAGCTACGAATTTCCATGTCTCTTCTGTCATTAAACTGTTTCCTCCTTTCGCTTTCGCGTCTTGACGGATGGCCGTGGCTGCGATACGGAACAGGGTCGCATGCGGCTGCATCTACAAGATGGCGGAATGGAAAGCTAAGATGGGGAATTCCCATGAGAGCCATCGGCCTCACGCTACCGTACATGTAACGGTTATACGAAGGCCATAGCCGACGGCGTCATGACCCCCTCATGTGACCTGCAAGCCTCTCTTGAGAGCTAGTAGCAAAACAAAAAAATTGACTGAATACTGAAAAAGTTGGAAGGCAGCCTCGAAGTACTTCGAGCCACTAAGTGGAAGGAATGATCGTAGTAAATTCTGAAACTTATTTTGAAGGCAATATGGGGTGAAAGTAAAAAATCCCAAATCTTTCAGCGAATAGAGTGCTCCTGCCGCAGACAGAAGGTTAACTGAGCAGTGGGACTAGGAGCCTGTAAACGTGATCTTTACGCTTTCGTTATATAAAATGCATATGGACAACCAATAAGGGATAGTTAGTGTTTGTTTTTCTGCCCCTTTTTTATTTCATCCACGAAAGTAAGTAATGATTTAGAAGGAAAAATTTTCTTTTTTCTACACGAAACTTTCGGGGAAATATAATTTTAGATCCGTGCAGATCTAACAACGTTATATTTCATTCAACTAAAAAAAAATCCAGATTTCTAAAACGAATATTTGTATACTGTGAGAAAATTAAGTGTATAAGAAAACAAGAAAAAGCTTCCTACATAAATTTCTGGAAGTCACAATTCCAAATAGATAAACTATTCCTTCTATCTAAATAAGTTGAGACACACAGGATTGTTTTTGGGCAAAAAGGACAGACAGAATCAAAATCACAAGTTCTTACTCAGAAATAAAGGACGGAGGAAATCCGTGAGAGGTTTGAATATTTACCTCGAACATCTGTCAGACGCCCTCCACAGGAGACAGGAGTTCAAAATTTCAGATTTAAAACTTCAAGTTTCCTCTATTTTCGAAAAAGAACTTCACGCTTAAATATGAACCTTTCAAAGAAATGCGTGTTTGAAAACGGGTGAAATATTCGCTGTCTGCAGTGAGCAGGTTGTTTATTTATTGTAATTTATTTGCATATAGGCTTATCGCTTCTTCTAACATTCTGGTAGATAAGTCTGACTCTACCGACCGGGAAGCTCGGCGGTTTGCGGCAGCCTCTGGGTTGATCGATGAGTCCAAGCAGGCTAACACAATTCTTTCCGTTGCTACCGGCTAGACTACAGAACAGACTTATGACTGGAAAAATCAGTGACTGCTATTTCCACAGTGGGAACGCTAATGTATCATGTAGCGGTCGCCAGACAGGCAATATTTCTTGTAGGTAATTTAATTTTGTACGAAGACGTAAGCCAGGAACCGACACGAAACATGTCTACATAAGACCCAGTTTTGTAAGAATTCAGTTTTGTTACTGAGGTGACGACCAAGTAAGGCTTTGCTTCACTTTAACCAGCTTAGAACTTATTCTACGTATCAAAAATACAGAGAAAGCAGAAGAATAAAAATTAAGCATTTAAAAACTACGGAACTCCACGGTGTCTTGTCCGTAGTGTGCCGCAAGAATTAAAGGACATTCCCTTCGTAGAAGATTATGAAAATCTATAAAACTTCTTATGAAATGTCTGTGGCAATCAAACATAAAAAATGGCACCTCGCAGTGTGCATTGGGAACTGGTGTTGCAAAGTACAGTAATTTCTTTGTTTTTACGAAGTTTATTTCTCTTTTCTATAATACACCAGTATGGACTGGCAGAACGACTTGATTAAAAATTTGTCACTAATAGAAAAAATGAATTACGTAAGATTTTATGACGCAAAACGTTGTGAATACACATACCCCTTGAATATTTCGACTCCAGAAGAACTCCAGCTTAATTACATTTTGTACTGAGTAATTAATTTGCACCTTAGACACTAACCTGGAAGGTAATTTTATATGTAGGTCTGAGTAATACTTCATAAAATAGATAAAAGTTAGAATTATCCCTGTAACACAACGTGGAGATCCATAGAATTGTCAGGCATCGAGGCTCCCACATTATCTCTAGAAAATCGGCTCACATATGGCGGTGAAATTGCCAGCCTTACGCGCCGGCCGCCCTTTACCCCCACGACGAGTCCTGGTAATAATTTATGTTCGAGGCCGAGTCGACCCAAGGACCATAGTGCGGCTGGTAGGATTAGATCAATTTAAAAATTCAATGACCACATCGTGAATCGAACCCGTGAACTTCCGGCTTATAGCATAGTGCCTCAACCAACTACGCTACCACGTGAACCCGTAATATTTTATGCGCACACAAATATCAGATCGAAAAACTTCTGAGGTGAAAATTTCGGTTCCTTAAAAAGTAAATCTTTTGTATTCTAGTATGCTTATATGATAGCCTCTCTGTGATGGAAGATCGTACAGTAGAAGTGCTCGAAAACAAAATTTTTAAGAATATAGTTGTATCTAAGAATGCTGAAGGATGTAAGCAGCTTAGGACATCAAATAAGGAGGAACTTCGCGTTCAACAGTCCAAATAACATTTTTCGGACGGTGACATGCGTGATTAGACGTGTAGGGCGCATGGGGAATTCATTAAATGTAGAAATAGGTAGCAGTATCAAAGAATCATCTGCGAAAGGAACCGCTTTTGAAAATTTAAGGCGGCCCGCATAGAAAACACCACGTCGAACAGTTAATTGTCCTCTGTTGTCACGGGATTCTTGTGTTTAGCAATTTGTTACTTAGTAAAAGATAGGTAGTTGCTACCTGTTGTAACGGGAACGTAATTATGGGCCGTTGCTTAGCGACGGACGTCTGGCTCTCGCTCCACTATTCCGGCTTTCAGACGTCACGTCAAAATATACACAAAGAAGACCTAGGCATTTTCTGCAGATAAGAAAGAGTTCCAGTCTTCCTAAGTATTTTACTCCTCATATTTCTTCACGGGCAATGCTTAATTAGTTAAGTACAGGGACAGCTTTACCTTACCTGATCCTGTACAATTACAGAACATACGAGTATGTAGTTCCCCTCCTGTTTCCAATGTCAGGGTGCTCAAACCAAGGACAGTGAGGTATGGCACGCAATGGAGGTATAACAAACGAACATAAAGTATTAATCGAAAAAACTGAGGTCAATACACCACTTGGAGACGCATGAATACCTGGAAGAATAATAATAAAATGGATTTAATAAAGAAGTAGGATATAATAAAATGGGTTGGATTTACATCGCTCAGGATAGGAACCAGTTTCGAGCTCTTCTGAGCAGAGCTTCGTCACTCTTTGTTAAAAAAAAAGATAATTTCTTGACAAGTTGAGCGACTATTAGTTTTTCAAAAGACAAATTTTCTCCATGGTGTTAGTTTATATATCTACATTAACGATAAGTCCAATAAATATTCCAGTATTTATTTAAACACAAAAAATAAAACAATAATGACTAAAGTGAAAATTATAATTCCTGTATTGCTGTAGAAATCTGAGTTTCCTTTATAAATCTCATAGCACTAGATTTAAGCGCAGATAATGACCCTAGACGCTGTAAGCGCGAGCTCTTCTTCTTCTTTATTGATTCCCCGCAAGGTTTACTTTCGAATTAAGAAAAGGAAGATGTGGTTTCATTTCAAGCGTTATCTTCGTCTCTGCAAACACCACAGTCACGTTCAGAGAGAACTGCTCTGGATGTTCTTCCACCACAATCACCGAGGTCCATCAGAGATGACGTAAATTTATCCTGAACAGTAGAGAGTGTGTTGTATAGATCGCCACTCCCGTGTCTGCGCATCGCGAGACCGTAAGAAAGGAAAGAACTCTTGAAAGATCTCTTGGCAGACCATCTCTATTTCACACAAGACTTGGCGTTATAAAGCAAGACGTGATATTTTTTACTTTTTTCCCCAAGAATAAACTTCGTTTTATTTCAATCTACCCTTTTCTATCACATCTTATTAGTTATACGCCGAGTGCATTGCGATGTTATGAGAAACAACATAAGAAATAATAGCGATATTTATATAAATATAAATTGTATTTCATCAGAATCTATTTAATTGTACATGAAAATTAGGCTCATATACGTGTATATAAGGCGTCGGGTTTCGATGGGGATTAGTAATCTGACTGCTGCCTTCTGTTCTTACTAGACGATGTCACAAGCCAGAATATCAAAATCTAGAGGCTTAATTAATTATTTAACGTACAAACTTGTTGCTAACATTTTAATTTGTTTTTCAGTGGACAAGGAGAGAACTGTATTTCCGATTAATATCGAAGGCTTCTTGAAACGGAAGAAAACAATTACTTTTTAACAGTCTGTAGATAGATTTCGAGTCTGAATATTTCCACACGTATTTTATTTTTCAGACGAGGGAAAGTCAGTAAATACAGAAGTGGATATGAAGCGTAAAGCATGTGATCTCGAACCTAGAAAAAACACATTTACTTCTCGGCATGTCCTCCACCAGCATTGATACACTTGTCCCATCGTTTTACACGTACGTTGAAACCCGCAGCATAGGAGTTTCTGACTTTGGTCTCAGCCACTTCCGCACCTCCGTTTGATCACTTGAGACTTTTGAACGTCCTTGAGAGAATTTTTCGACCCGGCTGTGAACCACTTTACGCGACAAACATTTCCCACCGTAAATATTTCTTTACGAATATTCTTCTCATGGAGTTCTTTTACACATAAAAACGCATAACAAATCTCTGCTCTGCGGTATTATACACCTAAAACATGGTCGCTATTTTGACTACTGATACCAGCCTCTGACCACTCGCATGCATATGCTGCTATCCAGTGTTACACACAGAAAACTACTACATCCATTGCAGCTGTTTTACTTCTATTTGTAACTTATTTACCCACTCTCTCTTGTATGATTTTCTTTATGCAGTTTGAAAACCACAATTTATTTTAAATTAAAATAAGAAGTTAATTGGTATGGGAATGAATCCCTAGGTACTGCACCCTCAGTTGGCCCTACTGTACCAGCCTCTGGTGACAGATGGGTATGTAACATTCACTTAATAATAAAGTGGCAAATTCAAATCTCCCGGGAGAAACCCGCTGAAGTACAATTCTCTCCACCACAAATCCCACATGGACTACGTTGGATTTGAACCCGTGGCGAGGAGCCAGCAGCAACTAACTACCTGGTCTCGAGACGGACCAGAAGGTAACTTAACAGGAAGTCACATTAGTCCTGTGGTCCCTCCTAAGTTTCCGGCGATATATGCTTGTAATTAAATATGAAACAACCTAAATTATACAGAACGAAACATCAAACAGTTACATTAAGTCAGTTTTCACGATGGTATTTTTACTCTTACTGCTATCCCAAGAAACTGTTCACGTATAAAGATTCAGATTGGTGTATAGTAATTCGAAATCAATATACATTTTTATTTCCTTTCCAAAACTAACCTGCTCTAACCGCAACTGAATCAGATGTGTGCACTGTTACAGGCCACGGATTGTAATCGTAACAACATTCATAATAAATTAAAAAGTGCAGTAGAAATTGTTGCATAAAACGGAACTCTTTGTAAAAAAAATCATCATAAACTACACTCCATCACCCCCACATCACAGTCCAATACAGATCTGCATTTATCCTCCCCCCCACCAAAATGAGAATACCCACCTTATCACCTCTACCACAAAATTTTCACATCTTCTTATTTCCTTGAAAAATCTCCCTATATTTAATAGCGGCATGCGCCTTAAATTTTAGAAATCTAACTTTTAAATTTAATATTCTTTTATTTTAAAATTTAATGTGTATGTGGTATTGAGTCGGACCCGAAATAATTTAACTAACAAACTTTCAAATTTATACTAACATTGTAATTTAAGCAGAATAGATCACTGTAGGTCCCGGTGCAAGGGCCGAGGAGGCCTACCCCTCATACATACAACTTTGTAATTTGATAAAATTTCTTCAACATCTGTACATGATTCACTTATCACCTGATGATAACCTATCTGGGACAAAACACGATGTGAATGGAATAATAAAAACATTTGTCTGTGTGACGGGATCACCTCTGTTTTTATTTGTAAGCGTTTCTAGGCTTGAAACCAACAGGCAAAGAAGTCAATTAGAATGACGCTGGCTGTGTCTCTCTCACTTATTTATTTCCGCATGTTAATTAATGTTACAGCAGTTTCACAGAATTACAGGATGATTACGCAGTGAAGGTAGTGGAATATGATTGACGTGGCCTATTTTAAAAACTATCAGGAATGGGGGTAGCACAGTCGGTATAGCGACTGGCTACGGGCTGGACGTGAGGAGCCGGGATAGCGCAGTCGGTATAGCGACTGGCTACGGGCTGGACTTGAGGACCCGGGATAGTGCAGTCAGTATAGCGACTGGTATAGCGACTGGCTACGGGCTGGACGTGAGGAGCCGGGATAGCGCAGTCGGTATAGCGACTGGCTACGGGCTGGACGTGAGGAGCCGGGATAGCGCAGTCGGTTTAGTGACTGGCTACGGGCTGGACGACGGAGGGATCAGAGTTCGAGTTCCGGTAGGGCAACAATTTTCACTTCTTCAAATTGTCCAGACCGGCTCTGGGGTCCACCAGATCTCCCATCTAATGGCTACCAGGGGCTCTTTCTCCGGGGGTAAAGCGGCATGAGCGTGAAGCTGACCACTCAACTCCAGCTAGTGCCGAGGTAAAAAAAAATGTGGATCTATACAACCACTTCCCCATACGCCTTCCTGGCTTAGTGCTTAGTTCTTTGACCACAGGGACAAACTTTCTGATGGAAGTATCCTGGAAGGAGTCACGAAAACTACGAAGTATTACAGTTACTATCACAACCTTCTAGATATAGGGGTTGTCAAATGGGACCCAATGGAAGCTGTATTAACTAGCGGAGCGCTTTAGTGTGAGCCTCTCTTGGAAAGATGTTTTTATAAAACTCAGTAAAGTGCATGCCACTAGAGGTCACTTCGGTGCCATGTTTCCATTTGCAGGTACAAACATGGAGACTGTACATACTCCTGAGACAGGACAAATGCTGGAGCCGCTTGAAATGTTACAGGTCAGTGTATAAAGTTAAAAACGTAAAGGGCAAAAAGTTGAAACTGTCCTTGTTCTTAATTAAGCACCTTGCTGTAAAGACAAATGGGGAATGGAGGTAAAGTCCCACACATTCTTAACTTTGACTCTACATGGGAGTGGCGAGCTTCATATTCCGGCCACTAAATCGTTCCCGAAACCCATTGGCTGTGAGGCTGGGTGGGCATTAGGGCCAGTCTGGACACTGTTGAAAAAAGATGAATATTTTAAATATTCAGGGAATCGAATCCCGATTCATCGGTAGTCCAGCCCATAGTTTTGTCTCTATGCTGACTGAGCTGTTCCGCTCACCTTAAATAAAGGCTCCTGCCCGCCTTGTTGCAGTGCAACTAAAACATCGAGCCGTAAAACAAAAAGTCCACAACAATATTTATCAGTTGGTGCCCACTTCTGACTATAGCGCATGCAAGAATAATGTGTGTAATTAACTACAAGTGCCATGAAGTGTTTGTTGTTATGGAGCTTGTATGAACAGCTGTTACACTAAATCATCTGGGATGTGTAAACATAATTTATGAAGGGCTACGTCCCAGAAGACAGAACTCTTCATAATTACCATCGCGAGAACTTCAACTTCTACACAACTTACTAGCAGTCATAACTGATGGACTGTACCTAAGCACAGTGAATTATGTTTATTTATTTAATTACGATTTATGTCCAAATATGGCGTCGAATTGTATCATGAGGGTGAATAATAAGTTGAAAATTATTTGGGAGGAAGCGATGGTGGCCCAGTTTGAGGTACTATCCCAGCATCTGCCCGGAAAGACTGAGGAGAACTACTGAAAACCCTCGGTCAGGACAGCCTGTGTTTCAACTGACACTGGAGTTGGATTCCTTCGAATTTGTACGAAGCTTCACCGCTGTAGCCATTTTGCTCGGTAATGTGAATCAGGCTATAGCCAAGTGTGAATAGTCGTGAAAGCGATGTGAATGCCTCAGGTGTCTTTAACCGTCTGAAGCACTGGATTCGTCACAATAATACGTAAAGATTGAATTACTGGCCCACATAAAGCACGTTGTATCTCCATTGTAAATACCAAGGTCCATTGCAGTTAAGGAAAAGCATAAACAGGAATTACACTCTTACTTACTTACGGAGCTGAGCCCTTCTTGAGGAGCTGCCAATTCTGCAGCTACTCTAGAATTTCCAAGCATTTTATGGTAACCGAAGGTTCATTACCGTGCTCACAAGAGCCCTCCACTGGTCCCTATCCTGAGCCAGATCAGTCCAATCCATACCATCCCATCCTATCTCTCTAAGATCCGTTTTAATATTGTCCACCCACCTACGCCTTGGTCTTCCCAGTGGTCTCTTTCCTTCTGGTTTTCCCACCAATATCCTATATGCATTCCTCCTCCCCCATTCTTGCTACACGCTCCGACCATCCCATCCTCCTTGACTTGATCATTCTAATTATAGTTGAAGAAGAGTACAAGAGAGGAACTTCACTCTATAGACAAAATTCATTTTTTTTATTTTCTTGCTATTTAAAATGTTAACAGCAGTTAACTACTTCACATAATTTCCAACATGCTTATATAAAACAGAGGGCTTTGTTTAAAAATGACTTATGTAAATACTTATAAATGTTTTTGAAGCAAATAAAAATATAAATTAACATCTCATGAGAATGTGCATTTAAGATTATTCAAAATGTTATTAGATTAATGCAAATTATGTTCATTTATTTCATTTAAGCTTTATTTAGAGACGCTGTCAGTCACCTATTTGGACTCCCTGACACATTCACGTCATTCTGTATTTTGTAGCTGTATATGAAAACATTTCGCTATACCGCCCTCACACGTCCGTAACAAATTGAGCAACTCTGCTATGAAGACAGTTCTATATCTATTTCTCATGGTTCTCACCACCAGAAAATCATTCTTACAGACGTCTTTACTCTAATGACGGAGTAGGATCGTGAAATTCAAATGAAAAATTACTTCCAATATTCTGAAACTTTGTTTGATATCAATTTATATCTTTAAGCTATGGACCAGAAGTGGCAACATAAGATAACATAAGAATCGTTGTGCAGCAGAGCCATCTTCATGTGGAATACAATCTCTGCTCCCAGTAACATTCTTGCAGTACAAATGTATGAGCCTGGTTTGTTTCCCATCCGTCTGACAGCTCACGCCACAGTTTTGTAATGAATGTCCCCAGGGACGGAAAGCCTAGTGAAGCATAGGCGAAATCCGGATCTGTCTCCTCTTAAAGACGATCTCTTCTTTGTTCTGAATGGCATTTACTGAGATCTCTTCAGCCATTTTTTTCTCCCACACATTTCCAAAGGATGAAATATTCCTCCATCACAAATCGGAAAGCAAAAACCGAAAGAGGAAGAGCGGAAGGGTATTTGCCTGAAACTAATACAATCACGAGTATAATGGGGAATCAGATTTAAAACTTTTTAAATTAAAGAGATGGGTTTTTTTATTTAGGAAACTGAAAACATATTCAATTGTCTCTAAATATAATAAACAACAATGAAAAATATAATCTTCTAGAAAGTGACGGAGTATAATCCCGTAGAAGTCGACCGGTATTTCGGAGAAAAATACTGTCTCCATCTACAGGGCGGAAAAGTAAGCCAAGTTAGAAACCAGCAAGAAGCATGCATTGCGCAGAGCTAATTCTCAAACGAACAATTGATGCACTTACATGTTTTAGAAATATCTCATTGAATACTAATTAAATGTAAATTAAAGTATGTTTATAGAAAAATTCATTTATCATAAAAATTGAAACTTATATTGTAGCTTAGCGGATCACAGTGGTGGCGCGGTATAAGGCATGAACTGTCTTCGTTCCATAATGAGTTCGAATCCCGCACAAGGCATGGATGTCTGTGTTCGTTTATTCTGTGTGTAGATAACGACCTTGGAGTGGGCTGATCCCTTGTCAAAGGAGTCGTACCGATTGTGTATGGGACAAAGAAACTGAAAAAGCAACCAAGATCCAACAAATGACTGTAGAGCTATAGATAGATAGATGAATGAATGGATGGACAGACAGACATACATACATATAGATAGATAGATAGACAGATAGATAGATAGATAGATAGATAGATAGATAGATAGATAGATATTTTAGCTTCACATGAACACTCACCGTCCCTAGATTTGCCGTTAGTCTGATTTCAGTTAAATCATATTACCACATTTATGTTTTTTCTTCGATGTTGAGGCACTATGGAACATAAGAAAATCAATTCTATAAAGAACAGCGACATCAGTGGTATGCATCTCCATGTGACACACTTAACAGAAATATTTTGTGTGTTATTTTACGCCGCTAACAGCATGAGGACTGTACAGTGTAGAAGGGTAGGATGCCTGACGAATGATGAATGGAAAAGGATATTGAAGGAAGCTGTTGTGACGTAAGCGAGGTTCTCTCAAGGTCTGGAGGTACTGAGGAGACGTAACCTATCACTGACAATGGCAGACTCACTTATGTAAGACTACATACAGTAACCACTACAAACACACATATCAAAGACTATTCTGTTTTACTATTTAACACGATATTTTGAACAAAACAAATCTTGAATCTCTATCAAACACATCACTATGACTTTCGTCCATCAATTTAAATTAAGCTGCTAATTTCTGAAGACCCTAATCTCTTTAAATTATTTTACTCACTTTTAGAAATTCTAATGGCGAATCGATTAACTATTTTCATTCAAGCGAGCAGAGAAGTCACTAACATTATCCAACTCGATAGATTTTACGGCCGGCGTAGCAAAAACAAATTCACCACATAGTAATTACTTCATTCGGTTTCAGAGCACCTCATAAACATGGACATCTGTTACAGCCGAATAAAAATGATTTCCATTGATTACGTAACTACTAGAACGCCACTGGCGCTATGTTTTTTTTTTGTTTTCCCAACATAGTCGTTACCATGACAACTGAGATGTTCTCTGTAGACTTGACTGTACAGTTCTGTGATCAATGGTGTGCCCCTGTGCAGTCATCCATAACCAGGCGTGGCATGCAACAACACTGAACAGAACTGTCACTAACCTGTAAATGCTACTTAAGCAACTGACCCATGGTTTAGGAAGCCTGGTCTCTAGCGATTCGGAAGTAATTCAGCGAATAATAAATCCTTTTGAAGTTTGGTGAAACTCATTAATGGGAGAGTCAGTATCTTGTTACTCTACCGGCATATGACGATGTAAATTATAGAATTGCGTTCATATTTTTATGTCTGGAGAGGAATTTCTCTAAGGTTCGAGCAGTACACCCTTCTTACAGAAGAGCTTTTTGATTCCCACTTCCCATTAGAATTGTGGGTGATACTGCATAGGTATTTGACTGCCGAAACTATCCCTTCGAAGAAACGGTAAGAAAAGTGAAAACAAATTACGAAGAATATATTAAAAAATTGGTAAAAAAAATGTTAACACTTCAAATTCATTAGAATTTCAGTTTAATGTTCTTGAGTGCAATAATTTGTGATACAGTTTCTGAAAACCTTAGCACTTCACTGGTGAGTTCTGCCGCCATATGCCATAAGCAGCCCATACATGCTGATGCGAAAGTTCTGTCTTCAGGGATATAATGCCGTGGAGACCGTTTAAAGTCAACCGACCTTCGGAAGAACATGTACGTAAAGGCCGAAAACTGACTACACTTCAACGGACTTCACGATAATATATCTCAGAAGACATATAAATCTTCTTAACCAACGTTGTAAGAACTCTACACAGTACACATGGATACGTCTGCGGACTGAGAATGATGACGTCATCTTTCAGTCCCAACACCAAATACGCAGGTTCTGAATGCATATAAAATTACTGAAGGACAACCTGGGGGAAATATACTGACTTGGAGACATAGGAATACTGGTATATTCAAGAATATTAAATTGATCTCAGAGAAAATGGCCAAAGAGGCTCGGAAAAAGGTCCCAGTGAGCGACTTTTGTAAGCACAGTAACGAACACTGAAGTTTTATCACTCAGAATTACTGGGGTTTTGGACTTTGTCCATTGTGCAGCATTTTAAAAACCAGAAAACACAACGTTCCTGCGGGGTCGAATACCTCCACCGTGACCTTGTGAGTCGTAGGAGGCGGCGAAAAGGGAAGTCTTGAATCTGAGAGATTAATTGGTCGCGAGTCCCAAGGGACTCGGACCCGAAAAAGACTGCTCTAGCAAGGGCCAGCAGCATAAATATAAAAGAGACCCGCCCTCTCGTCAGAGAGGGCGCCCCACAAAAGCAAGACCGTAACAGCCAAACAGTAAAAAATATCTGTCCATGAGCACCAAATGGAGCTCGACACCAATACTTACTGACTGACTGTCAGTCGTAAGGTGACTTTGACTTTTTATAAGTTCAGAGTGATGGTGACATCACTGGAACTGCGACCTGAAACTAGAAGTGGAGAGTCCATGAGGTTTCAGTAGTTGAGAGTGGAGCATGTCCTTAGTGAACTGTGAAGAGTAGTTGAGTACAGAGTAGGATAGAGCGATACAGAGTGATTGAAGACGAAATAAGTTGAAGACTTCCTGGTTTTTGAAGTGTTAGTGTTTGTGTTGAGATCCACTGCTAGTAGAAGGTTACTGGAAGCAGAGAATCCTAGATGTTGTGTAACGGTGAACTGTAAATTGTGTAAATCAGCGATGGCGCTGTACTGATTGGAGGAAGTTTGTAACCAAAGTGCTAATAAATCCAACCATCCGAAATAGAACCCGTCATTTCGTCACGCATACCCCTATACACGTGACATTATGTCTACGTCAAGGTGTATATATGCTGGCTTTTCCACCTGGGTGATCAGGGTGAGGCATGAATCTAACCACTAGCTCCATCAAGAGCCGAAACCCGCAATGCGTGAAACCTTATATGCAAGTTTCTTATAAGTCTTCGTGGTGTCCATAGATCATTGTATATATGGAAGTGAAGAGAATAATTCTCAGTTGTTTCTGCTGCCTAAGAACGAAAGCCGTCTAGTCTGTAGGCATTTAGAATATTGATGTTATGGTAATGTAAATGACAAACCAAATTAGTAGCTTAATTCTGATATGATTTTTTCAGATGTCACAAAACATTTTGCCATTACGTTACAGCGTTTTATATTGATTTATTTTGCGACAAAACAGTGAGTTCTTAGTACACTATTATAACTTGTGAGCAATTATAATTTCTCTCAGTCATAATACTATAAAATGGTGTTTAATTCTCCTTTAAATAAAGATTATATTCCCTTGCTTAATAGTGTCATTGTCGTAGGTATGTTTTGTATACAAAAAATAGAGCATAACAAATAAATTAGCTGGGTGTGTTACAATTTGTTACTGTTAGTGTTATGGTCATCGCACCTGAATTAGCCGAAAACAACTTACTTCGCACATGAAGTTTACGATGTCTGCCTCTATGCCTTCTTCCTCGTGGATTATAATTCAAACCGGATTCATGTAGTCTTCCTCTTTAGCATTCTGTGTACACTTTCTGTATACGTCTAGCTGTGTGAATTTATTTTCTCCTTTTATTGCAACTATACATTAGTCTCCCCTAATGTACAATTCGTATCAAAACGTGTTCAGATTTTAACATTTCTTCCTCAGAGCGCTGTATGGTCACATTCATGAATGTTTGTCTGTGGGATTTCTACAATGAAAACATGAGGCTAAAGTTTCTATTATTACTTTTACTGGTAGGGTAAAGCGATAAAAATCCTCAGCTATTCACTGTGACAGAAGCTTAATTTGGCAGACATCCATCATAACCCATTACGTAACAATTCTTTGCCAAATGAAAATTAGCAACATTTTAGGGACGAATACAGAGAAAAATGAATTCGTTCTTTGCACTTTTACATGAGTGGCCTTTATATTAGTATACTAAACATTCAGTTTCATTACAAAGATAATAAACAGCACAGATATGAAAGTGAATTACAAAATTTAGTGCAGACAAAGAACAAGAATAAATTTAATCCAAAATCTTTGAATTGTTCCAGAGAGTAAACATTCCGAGAGAGGCGACTTAGGACAAATGCAATCTACAATGGGATTTACAGAACTTCTTCTGAATAACCCTGCTAATACCAAATTTTATCGATATTCGTTGGGCATTTCTTGAAATAAATTATGCACATGGATAGATAAGACACGATTTCACCATTATCTGTTCTCGTCACGTATGTGTACAAAGATGCTGATAGAATTGATGACAATCGTTCCACATGTTCGTACAAAACA
The DNA here is from genome assembly GCF_002891405.2 of Cryptotermes secundus. NCBI lineage: Eukaryota > Metazoa > Arthropoda > Insecta > Blattodea > Kalotermitidae > Cryptotermes > Cryptotermes secundus. Next base: position 1,848,117 of record NW_019727402.1, on the reverse strand, counting down.
ACTAGAAACTTTCTACAAAATCACTGACTAAAAATAGCACAAGAGCTCACGAAGGTTGTCAGATTTGTTGGTAGTACTTTTCTGCAAATGTTGCCACTGCAAGGAAGAAAAAAAAACCCCGCAATTTCTTTCAGTATATAACCTTTCAGAATACAGACAATTTACTGGTAGTATTAATACTAAAAAGGTAAAGGAGCAGACTTTTCTATGCATAAGCACCTCGCCAGAAAGATGTACTCATTCGTGGTCGTAGAACTAAATCACGATGCATTTCTAACCTTTCCACTAATTAGAGATGAGTGATCAGTTTTACGCTCCGGCCATTGTATACCAGCAGTGAAAGATTCCCCTCGAAAATATGCTGCTTCTTGTTTACATGTATCGATGGAAACTTAGATATAATTATAATACATATGAATGAATTTACAACTGATAATTATCAGTTGTAAATTGACTCAGATATAAAGTTTGAAATGTTAAACAGTGGTAAAGTATATTCTAAAGGGTTCTGACGATGGTGGATGACACACAGAATTACTAGTTTTTTGGACTTTTCCATCGTCCGGAATTCTAGGTAATAGAGGTCACGAGATCTCCCGCTGAACTAGCCTAGTCTTACATGTTGAAATAGCTGAGTAAATCTGACACGATTTGTCTAGTGATTGAGATTAGCTGTTTCTAAGGGGCCCAACTGAGTAGGTGTCTTCCTTTCGCACCCGAATACGGTAACAGATCCAGTTTCCGAAAAGTCATGTCCTCTATTATCTAGAATTCCGGACGATGGAAAAAGTCCAAGAACCTAGTAATTAAGAGGTAAAGTATGTTTAATTTCTAGTACATAAAATTTTCGTCAGAACAAGTTGCCGCTGTTACCGAGTTACAGCGTTAATACGTAACATTCATACTTTCACGATGCAGAATTTTACTTCTCATGAGATAGTAAGAAAACTCAGCGTGAACATTAGTCTACTATGAATGTCAGTCACCAAAGCATCCTTTTAGAATGTAACAAGAACTGAATGCAAAAAAGAAAGGTGTTCTTGCCGAGATGTCAGAAAAGTGTTGCGAAGGGCTCCTTGCCTTCATCGATTTTCGCAGGATCCAGTTGAAAGAGACGCAACAGAGTAAAAAGATGTCCAACGTCATGTGTTTGAATTCCAAATGGCCGAAAGCTTTACACCCATAATTCATTTTCCGCGATAAATTTCAAAATATTTAAAATATACTTAAATTCATAATATAATAGAATACATTAGCATTCAATTATAATTTTTTGTTCATATTTCTATGAACAATTATCAATTTTCAGAAACAACTATGTTGTAAATTAGAGGCATATTGTAGAATACCTTCTTCTGGGATGTGGCGACGTGTAGATCTTGTGTGAAGTGACGTTTCGGAAGAACGTATCGCCTCCATCTTCAGGGTAGAAAAATATGTGAGCGAGAAATCAGCTTGAAGAGGTGGCTGCAGACACTGTCACTCGCGGATTTTTCCACCCTGAAGACGGAGGCGATACGTTCCTCCGAAAAGTTGGTTCACACAAGTTCTACACGGCGCCACATTCCAAAAGACGACATTCTTCATAGTCACCGCCATGAACACCCCAAATCTTATAGAAAGAGATATTATCATTATTGTCAAAATAAAGCCAGCTCAACTCCTTCCATATTTACTTATAATTAAAGTGTCTTTTACTGTCACACGTTGTCATGGCAACAAATTTACCTTTGCACAAGACATCTTCAATTCTCTCATGTCAAAGACATTTCTTTCATTGATTTTAAACAAGGAATAAATTCATATTAGAGTGGCCAGCGACTTTAACCGAAAATACCTGTGATTAATACGTTAACATAATTTTGTTTACATTACATTTAATATTGAATTTGTAGAAAAAGTTAAAGAACTTCATATTTTACCGATGGGATATTTTCAATGGCGAGGGAAGAAATCCTGTCGTGCCTCTTGTAGACAATCATTTCACGAACTTAGGTTCTTCTGCTCGTCACACAGGAATGAACTGCGCATTTTATTGCCAATATTCGAGCAATAACAATATTTATCGAGAGAAATTTCTTGCTTCGTATTCCATAAGTTCGACGGCAGAATATTGTAACTGAGGAGTTTTCCTGTTCATTTAGGTAAATTCCAGATGCTACCTTAAAATCGACCACGACTTATTAATTTCATATAATTCGGGAGTTCATCACTCAAAATCACTTTCCAATTAAACGCAGAAGGTTCAAGGATTTCTCCTATGTCAATCACTATGTCCCTCTTTAACATTTCCTTTAGAGATACGCACTTCTTTCCATGTCTTTTGGATATTATCACAATTTACTCTCAGTTCTTTTTTTTGGTGGAATGGGCCTTCTGACCGATTGCCTTTCAGAATTAATCTGAAACTATGAATCATAGAGACAGCTGGTAGGTCTCCATGGACAGTGGATCAGCACATCATAAGGACAATGCAAATACGAAAGAAAAGAAAACATGCATCTTTGCCACAAATGGGACTTTAAATCACGATCCAAATATTCCAAGGGACGAAGAAATTTTGTGCCTTAGTCCTCACGGCCACTGCAATGGGCCAAAATTTATTTTTCTATTCATTATTGTTACCTCTAACAAGTGACGAGGTCAAGAACACGCTGATCTCTACAGGCACTCCCCCAAAGGTCTTCATGACGTAATGTTTAATTAATGAAGCACAGGGGCCAATTTCATAGGCCACAACGGAACCTTCTTAGAGGTTCCGACATTGATATTTTTGTTGCATTTTGATGGTGTATTTGGGCTCAATTTACTGAATTACTGAAGAGGGGAATTTAAGACTTCTGTGACAGGAGGTTGGAGAAAACTGCATAATGAGGAGCTTCATAACTTCTACTCTTCTCCAAGTATAATTAGAATGATCAAGTCAAGGAAGATGAGGTGGGAAGGTCATGTAGCACGAATGGGGGAGGCGAGGAATGCGTATAAGATATTGGTGGGAAACCCAGAAGGAAAGGGACCACAGGGAAGACTAAGGCGTAGGTGGGTGGACAATATTAGAATGGATCTTAGAGAGATAGGATTGGATGGCATGGATTGGATAGATCTGGCTCAGGATAGGGACGAGTGGAGGGCTCTTGTGAACACGATAATGAATCTTCGGCTACCATAAAATTCTGGTAAATTCTTGAGTAGCTGCTGAATTGGCGGCTCCTCCAGAAGGGCTCAGCTCCATGAGTAAATAAGTAAGTGTCACTGTGAATAACATTAACCTGTTGACGTTGAAAACATAAATTACTAAGGGAATTAGATTTACCAGAAAACATACAGAGCTTATTGAATTTGCATAGAATATTTATATTACAGCTCCGTCAACGATGCAACCACTTTATATCTCAGAATTTTCACTTTTTACAAAATGTTTTGGCCCCATCATCAGGTACTTAAATTCGCCAAAACTGGCCGGTTGGGACCGAAACATGTTGTAGTTAGAACTGAAGATTCTAAGGAATAAAGTGGTTGCATTGTTAACTGAACTGCAATATAAATATTCTATGCGAATGTTATAGAAATGCAACAGGTTGCTTGAATGTAATATTATAGAATTTGATTATATTCAGGTTAAACGTTCAAGTTCGTTAGAAGAAGTAAACGAGGCGCATAATAGGGAAGGTCAAACAAATAACCAAATTCTATGGCTCAGATTGTATCTCGAGAGCAAGCGGTAGCTCAGTTAAAAGAAAATCTCAGCCTTTTACGGAAAATGAAGGTCCATTGCCGTGATCACAAGGGTTCACCATTAGATTCTGTCTTGAATCGGATTAATCCAGTCCACATCCACGCAATATACTTATTTAAGACCCGTTCGAGTGTTAATCATATTTTTTAGACCTACCTACCTACCTGCCCACCCACTCACCCTCCTACCTACCTACCTACCTACCTACCTACTCGGCGCTACACCTCTGGGTGAGTTATGACCTCCCCTACAACCAGTCTCCACAGCCAATGCATGCTGCCATAGGAATAGACCCACGCACGGTGACCCAAGGCTGATTGTTAGGTTTTGAACAAAATTATTTTTACAGGATGAGGTTGTTAACCCCATGACCAATCCCCAACCTGGAGGATCAGGGTATGTTTCTTAGTCTGGACTCTACCCTTTGACCTTTCCGGCATGAGTGACCCTATTGGTAGTTAAAACTACCACCGGCATAGTTCTCTAGGTCACAGAGTCACGCAAGCCCCACCACCACGACAAGGTGGAGACACCTTTGGGGGCCTTTATAGACCTAGATCTCCTATGATCAGGTCTTATCACTAAAATTCGGAAGAAAATTGTCGTGTGTTACGTGTAAGCCACATCCCTCGCCCATCTCATCCTTGAAAGTTACGTGTCTCTTAACACGTCTTAAAGTATTCCAACATATCTCCAAATGCCATGCTAAATGTTCGTACAGTTATATTTCCTGATAAAAGAAAAAAAGCAGAAAAGAAATAACAGATTTAATCTGTCACTTTTTGGAAAAAAAATCAGTCGTTTTCACTTTGGATAACACAGAGGCGACAGGACATCTGGGAGTAAAACAGCTGCCTATCATTTGGCGTGTCACTCCGAGTGACGTCAGCATGAGTGCAACGTTTTTGTGCAAGGCCCCAGTCTAAGTAAAACATTAAGTTACAAATTACATAGCCCAGCCATTCTTCTTGTGTATCATTAAGCTAAACGAGGAAAGCACGTCCATTTATATTATACGTACATGTATGAAACAAAAACAAACATTGCTACAAATGTTCTCAGCTATGGGGAATACACCACTTGAAAAACTTATATAGGCCAAAAGATTAATGGCGATTTCACATGTTCTATCTTTTGGGACATAACGCCGTGTAGTCCATTTCAGATCAACTGACATTTCGGAGAAATAAGTCGCCTCCATTTAAGTGTGGATAATCCGGAGTTGCGGCAAGTTAATTGCTCCGCTTACTTCGTAATTTACTCTCGTTTCTTGCTTGGTTTATTTTTCTACCCAGAGGATGTAGGCGACATATTCCTCCGAAATGTCCGTTGACTTTTAGCGAACTACACGTCGTTGTACCTCAGAAAATAGAATCATCGCTTTGAGAACCTGAAATCCTAATGCCTGATGTGACGTTATTTCCTACCTGGAGAAACACTTCACTCTTTAACATGACTTGCTGCGTTAACAATCATTAATAGTTTCAGCTATAAATGTTCCTATATAAATTCTGAAAAGGAGCATGTTTATATTATACCATCATCATCAGTAATCTGTCAGACGACAGGTCCACAGTCTCCTCCAAAACAATTCCTCCACTTAATGCGATCTAGAGCTTTCTCCTTCAAATGACAGTATCCTCTTCTGTCCCCAAGGTCATCCAGCATCTTCTTACGTCTTCTTCCTCGTCTTCTTGTCACTTCTATCCGCCCCTCTATCTTTCCTTCAATAACTTCTTTTAGAAGGCAGTTTCTGCGTAAAACATGACCAATCCAATTAGCCTTCCGTTTTCTTATTTCGTGTAGGATATTCCTCTGCTCACTGACTCTAATTAACACTTCTTCATTTCTCACATAATCGGTCCAACTGATCTTCTCCATCCTTCTCCAACACCACATTTCGAAACTTTCCAGATGTTTCTGATCTACTGCCCTAAGTGTCCATGTTTCAGCCCCATACAGAGCTATGCTCCAAATGTAGCATTTCACTAGTTTCTTCCTCAAATTTAAGTCCAATTTGCTGGTAAAAAGATTCTTCTTCTTGCTAAATGCAGCTTTTGCCATGGCAATCCTGGATTTAATTTCACTAGTACACCTTCCATCATCTGTTAACAAGCTACCCAAATATTTAAAACATTTCACATTCTCCAGTTGTTTTTGGTCTATCTTTATTGTGACTGGGGTTGGTTGTCTCGAAATTTTCATTACTTTTGTTTTCTCCACATTCATTTCCATGCCATAGCACCTTCCAATTTCAATTAGTCTATCAATCATGCCCTGTAGCACAGTTTCTTCCTTAGCCATTAACACAAGGTCATCTGCATATTTCACAGTTTGAATAATTTGCCCTCCTACTTTGAAGTCACCGAGCCCATCCAGAGCTTCCTTGGTAAGGCATTCGCTGTACAAGTTGAACAGAATTGGTGATAAACAGCATCCTTGTCGAACTCCTCTTCCAATCTGCACACTTCTTGTCTCCCACCGTCCAGTCGTACTCTAACTTTCTGATCCATGTACAATTTGCTGATCAATTTTCTTTCACGCCAATCGATACCTGTTTCCTTTAGGATCTGCATTAATTTGGTCCAGTTTACACGGTCAAATGCCTTCTGCCAGTCTATGAAGCAAACACACAGTTCTTCATCTATCTCCAAAGTTCGTTCTGCTATAATTCTCATCATTCCAACTGCATCCCTGGTTCCTTTTCCTCTTCTAAATCCAAACTGATCTTCTCCAAGTATATCCTCTATTTTCCTTTCAATTCTTCTTTTAATTATCTTTGCTATTATTTTTGCTGTATAGTAAGTGTATAATTTAAATATAACTAAATCACTGCTCTTACTTGTGATACCTCATTATCATATATTTATTTACAGTTATAATTACCTACTTTATAACATGAACTACTTTAGCGTCGTTTCATTAATTTAATTTGATCATTCAATTGTCTATTTACGTATAAAATATTTCCATTTGGTAATATAAATTATTTTAATTCGCCATACTAAATTTATGAATAATTGGATTAATGATGTCTGAAGTTTCGAAGAGGACTCTATTTATAATATGTAACAAACAAAAAGAGTTATAATTTGAGATATATTGTTTTAGACAAAAAACCACTAATAATACAAATTTAACTCAAATGAAACACAATACAATTTTAAGGGACAGACACAATTACTTGGGATTTCAGACGTAGGAATTCTTTTCATGAGATGAAATGAGAGAGAAATAGGAATAAAGCGAGACCATGATGAAATTTTCCTTATTTCTGTTATTACATAGTTTATTTAACCTTACTTTCAATATCATTTGGTTAGTTCCCATCTAACATAATATAACTAAAGTTCAGTTGCACAAAAAAAAATTAAATATCCCAATTGCCTGCATCAAACTCTTTGCAATAAATACGTAAAATATATTAACAAAATACTTCTACAACAAATTATTTCCTCCGAACTATATGGCGCTACATCAGAGAATACAATCTCTTTAAAAATAAAATATTATTATTGGCATTCATCACTACTTCACCCAACAATCAGATTCTGTGTTGGAGTAGTGTATTATCGACTCCATTTTGTATTTATTTCTAATCGTCCTACACATTTGCTATTCGAATGACGTTTGGGAAGCTACCAGTCGTTTATCACCTCTAGAAAACACACAGTGTGTTACATTCCCACGTCATGTTATATGTTGCATAACTCCTTTACAGGGATCTTCGAGATAGCCTAACAATATGTAATGCTAAAACAACGACTGACAGTCGGACTGAAGTACAGTACAGGGATACCTCGTCCTGCCACAAATGTTTTACTTGGCTGGCAAACACATATATGAATTGTGGTCCACATATTCTTTACTAGCTAGAATTCAATGTTTTCCAGCAGTAAACAAACCACTATTTATTCATGAAAATCAAACTTTCCTCTGTTGGTTTTAGCATAGAGATCCGTAACATCGACTCTAATTCCATCTACTGAGAGATATTGGAACCGTAATGCCTACATCTTACGAGATGTTATGTAAACTACATCCCGACAACATTCTTTATGGATCTTTTGATTGGTTGTGCGCTGTGACAGTAAAAGATGTCTCTACAAGATTTATATCCCAGAATTCTCCGCTCTCTTAGAATGTAAGGGGCTGATGTAAAAAGGGCGTAGCTCCATCTTTGTAAACGCGAAAGAATATTAAGATGGTGAAATATACTTTCTCGCTAAAGCAGCAATAGAACAGCAAGGAAAATATTTAGCTGTAACAGGAAGAAAAAAAAATGAAAAAGCGTGGAAAAACCCTCCAAGCCAATGCAGCAAATTAAGTATAAAAAGTAAATGAAATCAAGAGAACAATTATAACAAATAATATATAAAAATATATCCTTTACATGTATATAAGATTTTAACCACCGTCCAGTATGATTGATAAAAGTTGTATTTTTATTTTTATACTTTTACATGTTTCGGTCAAAGCGACCATTTTCAGAAGGATAATATCAACACATATGGAAATTACTATTACCATGTCATAGATAAAAGTATTATATCTTTTAACTAATAATAAGATGTACACAACTTTTATGAATCACACTGGACGGTGGTTAAAAACCTTATATACAATTACTAGCGTGACGGACCAAGATGAACCAAGTTAAATATCCTTTCCATATTGCAGATAACAGCAACATTGATAATATCACTATATAGACATCCTTACAAACTGCACACATAATATGCGTAAGTACGACTATAAACAAGTATCAAAACTTACAAAAGCAAGAATAAAACTATAAAACATTACATATTATTTATACAATACACATAATACCCAAATCGCAAGTGAAATGCAGCAACGAGAAACACCCGCGAGCGAATGAACGGCGACAACAATGAGACTAACATTAAGATACTTATTAATTTTAATTCCAAGCTTAATTAATTTGACATTTAATAAAATAATTTTAGTAAACTAGACAACACCTGCTCATGGCCGTATGCAGTCGAAACCTGTAGTGACGAAGAAGGGTGAATAGATAATAAGTTGCATCTAAGATGTAAATATATGCCTACAAAAATGCATTAATGCAACAGGATGCTTAAATGTAATATGAAAGAGCTACATTTTTTTTGCACTAATGAAAGTATTATATTTAAGGAGATCAAGCAAATAAAAATTAGCTGGAAGGAACATGAAGCACACGTTAGGATGATTACAAGGTAACTTCAGTCGGGAAGCCTGAAGAGAACTTACTGCTTAGGAAAGGACAGTGTAGTCGAGATCATACTCAAATTAATACGAAAGAAATATGATTATAAGATTATGGAATAGATTAATTGGCTTTATAAACACGACTGCGAACTTGATATTTTAAAAAAATGGGAAACAATTTTACCAGATGAAAATCCATCGATTTCTTCAGAAAATCCTGCAACATGAAGTGAACTAGGTAACTTATATGGAACGTAACACTGAGGATCAGATTTCTCCTTGAAACCTAGTAGCTGCTCAGCTGCTCGAACAACTGCCTGTCGTGCGTGGAACTCGAAGGTCGTAAGATTCCGTCACAGAACTCTGTACTGAGCCAGATTAATCCAGCCCATCTCTGCGCATTCTATGCCTTTATCGTCTCGAAATATGAAGTTCGCTTTTATAGCATTTAAAAATTCATTTCAGACTTGAGTGGAAATACATTCCGTCTCCTTCATCTAGACAAACCCGTTATGCTGTCAAGGAAATCACCGAAATAAATAAATAAACTACGAGGGGAAAATGTTTTAAGTGTTACAAGCAATTGGTATACAGTGTAGCCAAAAATTTGAAAAAGTGAGCATAATTAAAATATTATCCACTAATCTGCGAGCATTTTACTCTTCCCTTCAAGTTTCTAGAAGAGAATTTCCCATGAATTTCTCACGTTTCCCTTCCTTACTATATGCCCCGCCAATCCCACCCCAATTTATATGATTAATCTAGAATTTGGTGCGCAGCTTAAATTATGTACCTTTCTATCATTCAACCCTTTCCATTCGATATCTCAGTTCGTATAACGACGGTTGGACGACTCGGGTTCGAATCTCAACAAGGCAAGATTTTTTCTTCTCCACGCTGTCCAGAGCGCCTTTAGGACTCACCCGGCCTCCTGTCTAATGGGCACCGGGGGCACTTTCTGCGGGAGTAAAAAACTCGGGGTGTGATTCTGAGTAATCACCTCCATCCAGTGCTGAGTGCAAGAAAGCGTGAAGCTACACCTTCACTACCCGCATACACCTTCATGACGTAGTAGTTAAATAATTAAGCACGGGGACAACTTTAAGTTTTATTATTTACCATTTTCATCATTCTCCTTCCTTTGTCTTAAATCCCAGTATTCTCCTCAGTATCATGTTCTCAAACACTTATCTACGCAGAACACACATTTTGTTTGAAGTGTTTATGTTGATCGTATAAACTCATTGTTCGTACCGTTTTTCTGTAGAACATCCGGTGTGGTTATGAAACCTCAGTCGAAATAAGTTCCCATTTTTGGACTTCGTGAACCCATTCCCTTTTTGCTCCAAGTTTTCTAATTCTCGCAGTTCATGCTCTGGCGATATCCGACTGGTGTACGTGCAAGACATAAGCAAGGAAGCGAAGAAGTGGAACCACAATAAATATGTTCATAAAAGAAAGCGCATATCCTGTCGGGGACGGAAGTAAAGAAGCTTGAGCAGGAGAATACTTCATGGTGCAGGATACACAAAAAGATGCTTATCAGAAACTCAATCTGCTTGATGCTAATTCAGTTCGTTTTCTGAAACACAGAACTCCCTTTAGATCCTGTAATATACTCGCTTCATATCTGTGAAATAAAATTAATATAAGGTTTTTCTTTGACATAACATTTTCTGAACAACAGACTGCAATTCATAATGTTGCATCCTAGGATCCTCTCGCAATTGGTATTAGAATTTCTTTTCATTTGAAGAATGCCGTCTTCTGGAATGTGACGCCGTGTAGATCTTGTGTGAACCGACGTCTGCAGCCACCTGTTCACGCTGATCCATTGCTTGCGGATATTTTCTACTCTGAAAATGGAGGCGATACGTTCCTCCGAAACGTCGGTTCACACAAGCTCTACACTGCACCACATACCAAAAGATGGCATTCGTTATAGTCACCATCTTGGAAACCTCAAATCTTACATATTTTCATTTGTTTACCGTCCACCATGCAACAATTTAAAGATTTAAAATTCAGTCCTTTTAAAATCCGGAACTACATTTACATGGTTCGGCCCACTCGTCCAGCATCAGGTGAGTCGAAACTGGGGGGAAGTGCCGTGCCTTCCGCGCTACTGCGATCCGTGTTTTAGTATTTACAGTGTTTTAAAATGAAATCAATGTAGTTCCCCTTCTATACAACATGTATTGTTCATTTTAGTATGCCTGTTGCCTGTCTAGTGCGCGGTGTTATGTTATGTCAGATTCTAACAGACTACAGATTTTATGTTAATGACACAGACCACTATATAAAGTTCAAGGCACAATAGAATGAAAACGACATGACACTATATAAATATGAACACATGATTTATTATGTGGCATACTGCCCAGCAGTCAGCAACACAACATCCGCATGTATTAGCAATGTCTGCATAACCTCAAGCTGGCTCAGGGTCCCACGGAGGAAAGTCAGAACACTGCTTGCGCTTGCGCACCAAGTTTCGAATTTATGTTCGAATGGCCCAGTGTATAGGGGTTGGGCTGCGGTCTGGGCGACAGAGAAGTAAGAGGTTCCATTCCCGGTGGAGAAAGATAAATTTTTCTACATAACAAAAGTCAAACATACTCTAAAGCCTCCTGGGCAACCAATTCGGGAAAAGAGTGACATATCTGCAAATGTGAATTGTATCTTTTCAATTAATAAGACCAAATAAAACTTGCCATCTTCTGAGATAGAGAGTAGTGTAGTCTGTATACGAATAGACGTTTCGGAGGAACACATCACCTTCATCTTCAGGATCGAAAATCAGCCGAATAGAAAACCAAAGAGAGCAGATGGCTAAGCAGAATGATAACAATTTTATAGGGACCAGGGGATAAGAGGAAGGGGTGTTTCACAGTCCCCATTGGCTCGCTACTCTCTCTCTCTCTCTCTCTCTCTCTTGCATGGCTTCCCTGGCGAGCCAATAGGAACCAAGAGGACCAAATATTTGAAACAAGTGCAACGATGCAACAGAACATATCTGCATTGGATCCATACTATAAATCATCTATTTATGCGTCTATATAGAGTTCTGTGAGACAGGTCTTCTTTCTTTGGTGCATAATTTATGGTCGGACAGCAATACCAACTTCATGTGTATATAGTTACCAGCCGCATATATGTCAAACTCCACTAAGTGGTAAAACGGGCTCTGACAGTTATAGTTTCATGTATACACATTCGGATGTTATATCTTATCTGGTTGCTTAGATACCAATTTCCTAATGTTTAAAGATTACAAATATAAATCACTCCGTCCAGTGTGACCTGTAAGTTGGACGGAGTGATTTATATTTGTAATTGTTAGTGTGACGGACCAGAATGAAACAAAAAAGTTTAAAGATTATTTTTCCACATTTATTTAATAAAAAAAAAGTTGTCTCTTTTTCATAAACAAATTAATGACTAAGATTTGTGATATGACGCCTGAAAGCCGGAATAGTCTATTGCCAGACAACGGCTCGCTAACCAGCATATCCGCGGAACGTATACGCTTGTAGAAATCAAAACGTTGCTGTGAAATTGACAAATATTTCATAGCAACGGATAGGAGCCAAACAATAGACGAACCCTTAAAGGTGGTGATCTTTTTCGGTTTACCTCGAGTTATAAAAAGGGGACACGTAATTGATCTGAGAGTGAGTAACCCGTGTGGAGGCGGAGTTGAATACTTCCTTGCGAATCGTAGGAGGTGACGAAAGGGGAAGTCTCAAATCTGAGAGAGTAAAATATGGCCACGAGCCTCAAGGGACTCGGACCCAAGGAAGATTGTGCTTGCAAGGACCAGCAGCATATGTAAAAGACAGACCCGTCCTCTCGTCAGAGAGGATGCCCCACAAAGCAAGACCGTAACTGTCAAAATAGTAATAAATATCTGGTCATGAGCACCAGATGGGGCTCGACACCAGGACTTACTGAGTGACTGACTGGATCCGAGAGTTTGTTTGTGGTTTATTCGTAAGAGAATTCAGAAGGCAGTTCAGTAGTTGAGTGTTCAGCTGTGTAGTATTAACCAGCGGAAAACGGAAGCTGAAAAAATGGCCCACTCTTAAATCAGAAGCAAGACATTCACAGGGGAAGAGAAGACACTCGTAGTCCAGTGAGGAATGGAGAGAGTTTTAGTCATTGATTGCGAGCTGTTATAATAGATTGTAATTGTAAATAAGGGGGTTATAAATCCAATAATTCAAGTCAAATCCCGTTGTTATTAGTCACGGAACCCCGGACACGTGACAATATATTTACTGTTTGGTTCTTTAACGACACCTTTCTATCTTCACAGATTATGTAGCGTCAGATCATATATGATTGTGAAGGATGAATTGGAAATAATTTGTAAGGGGATTCTCTATGCCTATTGTAAGGCACTATAGTGGAATTTTGGTGGAACTAACGAGGAAAGCCACTTAATCCTCAGATATGTTAGACGAACTCGGAGTCGAGATTCAACACGTGACCTCCAGAAGAAAAGGCAGCAGAATTGACCATTCTCAACGCCACGAGACACAACCGTAACATACAGTGTACAATTACGCAGTGTTACCACGCAGGAGCCTGTGTTCGGGGACAAGTGCTACTAAAATTACAGCGAGGACTGGCAGGCTTTCACGCCTGCAATTATACATTCAGCAGCACACAGCACTACTAGAACTTGCTTCAGCACGCCACGGGTACTTCTGCAGCTTTCATCGTAATTGGGTACGTGGCGTGAAACACAAAGCGCTCCGTCATATAGCGGAAGAACTGACATTACCATTCTGTTTCTGGGGAGTACACAAACCCACTTCTTACAGCCTGCTCTCACTAACGAACCTGAAACTAGGGGAATGGGAGTTGTCCGGGCCAACCAAAGCGACGCGAAGTTGCTTCGAGGAATTTATTTTCACATAGGCATACTTAGGGCATATATTGTGACGTATGGGCCTATTGATAGGCAACGACTCAGTGAACACATGCCCGCGGAAGGGCATACGCACATCAATTGGACGTCCATTGCTAAGCACTGAATCAGTAAACAAGCCTTTTCAACAACAGAGAGGCTGTGTTTTCTGCGTGGTTGATGCCGAGGAGTTGTAAAGCGACAAATTAGCTCGTTTAAGGTAGTTGTTATCGATGATTGGGTCGAGTTCTGGATATAGCAGTCGAAGGCGATTTGAGATGAAATGGCAAGAAATGCATTAGACTGTACAATGAAGGCATCATGTATGATTTTAAGTTAAAATGAGACGGTTATAAATCCGTTGCCAGGATACGACTAGTGTACAATGAGTATCCTAGTGCGTGTGAAACGGTGAATTGTAAAGTGTGTAACTCAGCGATAGCGCTGTATTACCACTAGTCCCTAGTTGTGAATGTACAAGTTGTCAATAAATCAAATCATCCAACCTTAAATTCCTCTTACAAATCACGCAACGCGTGACATTATAATCAGTCGGTACAGTGTCAAGACCACTGGAGGGACGGACAAGGAATTAGGAGCTGTATTATCGGCAAGGGAAAGAAATTTTTACCATCTCCATAGAGTCTAGACCGGCCTTAGGAATTAACCAATAGGTATCGGGGTCTGATTTTTCGAAGTAAAGCAGCCGGCACATGACTCTGACCCCTCATATCCAATAACGAGATGAAAAATATGTGGAGCTATAACTCACCTCCCTCATACGTCTTCATGGTATGGAGTTTAGTTAACTCAGCGTAGGGACACCTTTAATTTACCTTATAAAATATGGTATTAATCTTTTTCGCCAAAAGGACAAACCGTTTCTTGAGATATCAACATACAATACATATCACAACATCTTAAGATACATATCAGAATTATTCTGTGATCTCAGGTTCGGTATAGAAACTTCTTATTGAAATATTTTACTTTCTCAAATAAGTCAGGGAGGACGAAAATAGGAGAAAATTAAATAGAAAAGAAACAAAACAAAGTTCCGTGGCTTTTGTCCGCACGCGAACTATACCGACCAAGCAACCGCTGCTTGTCGCGAAGTTAGTGCCAACTTACTGTACAATGCATATATCATATGAAATCAAAATATATAGGCCTACTTAAGATCGATTCCTAAAAGAAAATAGCGTAAATAGCTCCAACAATACATTAGTTTCCGCCAACAAAGAAAAATATTACTTCGAAAGAAACTAATATTTTTCCGAATATCTGTTAACGACCCAAATTTCATAGGAGCTTATCAAAATGCTAACCAAAGGATTATGAGATAAAAAATAGGAGATATTGCTGAATACCCCCAGCTGCAATTGCAAATTCCATGCCTATTGGAAGCGAGCAAGAAATTACATAAAATTAATAACAGAACTCTAATTCTACTATATGAAACTAAGGAGCCGGGAGCCGTGATAGTGTAGTCGTTATAGCTCGAAGACCGAGGGTAAGCAGTTTGATTTCCGGTAGGGTTACGAATTTTCTTTTCTCCACGTCGTCCAGACCGACCCTGGGGCCCACCCAGCCTCTTATCGAATTGATACCGGGGGCTCTTTCTGACAGCTCACCTCCAGCTAGTGCCGAGGTAAAGAAAATGTGGATCTATATATCCATTCCACCATACACCTTCATGGCGTAGTGCTTAATTAGTTAAGTACACGGACAACTTTACTTTTACTGCATGAAACTACATAAAATTTACTTATTTTCACTTCCATCTCTGAAGTTCTAATAGCTGTATTTTCGGTATTACTGTAGGAAGGACATTAGAAAATACTAAGTAGGGTTTAGGTGTAGTGGCATAACGTCCATACGAAGTTTCATTGAAGTTCCTCGCTTTTTCAAAGGTTATTACAGGGGGAAACACATGTGCGTTATGAGAAGCCTATCCTCATAAAACAATATAGACTGAAAATAAAGCTATGCAGTAAATGAGTTCCTAGAAGGCACTAAACACTGTGTTCAAGCTGTACACCATATTTCATTACTGACTGATCACTGCTTTTTGTTATGGGCTGAATGACACAAATGCTGACAGCTGAATAGCTAGCAGCCTCCACTCAGAGGTCTCCTGACAAGGCAACGTGTTTGTTAATTGGACGTTTATGCATATTCTTGAAAGTAGATGCTTTGTTGAATGCGCAGAACAGGGGTGGCCATTCTGAAGTTTACAAGCTGCAACCATATTTAGAGTGTTATAACTAACTATATGAAGTTGAGTCCTTCTTGAAAAGCCAGCAGTTGTTCAGCCATTCAAGTACTTCCCAAAATTTATATTATGGCAATCGACAATTCACTGATGTGTACACAATAACCACCAATTGTCCCTATCCGGTCCATACCCCCTCTTATTTCTCTAAGGTCCATTTTAATATTATCCTACTATCTACGTCTAGGTCTTCTGCGCTATGTGCTATTCCCATCTCATCCTCTTTGAATTTATCATTCTGATTAAATTTATGTAAGTGTAAGTTGTCAAGCTCTTCGTTGTGCAACATTCTTCAGCCCCCCCCCCCGCTACTTCTCCCATCTTGAGGCCAAATACTCTCGTCAGCGCCCTTTTATGAAACAGTCTCACTCTGTGTTCTACCGTAAATATCAGAGATCAAATTCTACTCTCAACAAAACCACAGGCAAAATTATAATTACTTACGTTTTAATCTTTGCATTTTCGGACAGCAGACGATACGACAGAGGGTTCTGAACCGAACGGTGGCATAATTTCCCGAATTTAATTCGTTTTTATTTCTTCATGAATCAGATTTTGATTTTATACTGTCGTTCCTGAGTATTTAAATTTTAACACACTTTCAGAGGAGCTCTTGTTTATGCCTTTGCTACGATTTAAATGCCCCTTCTTGTTGAGTATTGGCACGCAGAATCACGAGACTGATATGCGAATGCCTAGATATAGGCTTAAAGCTGGTTAGCATTGAGGGTATTGAGAGAAATTTGTTTTTACTTTCGCGTAACTAAGATGCAGAACTTTCCTGGGAAATTATTTCTATTTTACTTTTTTAAGAAGGTTAAGTTTAAAGAAGAAATGATGAAGTAAAGAAAAGAAACACAGCAGAAAATAGACAGGGAAATAAGAAAGGAAATGGCTGAGAAGGAATTATGAAAGGAAGTACATGAACATATAAAAGGCTTCGTAATATTCCGTACTTCTCGAAGTGTTAATATGTGTAAATCTTGTATAGCGTGTCACAGCACTGTTCCAAGGCGCTAATCCAGTTACCGCGTGCAGTAGATGGCTGCTTCTTAATGTAACGACGTTTCAACGGTCATGTCGGATTTTTGAGCTGGCTAACGACGCTGTCAGTATTGAGACTATATTGCGACGGATGACGCTGGATTAATGAATGTAAAGCAGTTGGTGGAATAATCAATGGCAGGAGAAACGGCAGTGCTCGGAGGAAACCTGCCCTAGTGCCACTTTGTCCACCACAAGTCCCACATGATCTGATCTGGCATTAAACCCGACCGGGAGCTGTGGATAGACTTGCCTCCTGAGCTTTGGCACAGCCAAATACCTTGTCACGTGTTAGTGATTAGACACGGGGTTTGGATTAGTAATCGGATTTATTGAGCACTTATAAATCGTAACTACAAGTAATAATTACGCTCTCAGTACTTCAAGCACGATACTTCTCATTGCAGCATATGCTTAAATTTTGTTTTCAACAGTCGTTGCCTATTAACGAATACTAACAATGTCCTCTGCTGATGTCCTTACCGGCAGCTGAGAGTTAACTCATGACGGCGACTGACTCTCAACTGCCTTACTTCTGGACGGACCCAACAGAAAACAACATTTCCAGCAGTTCTGTATTACTGCTTTCGTACCTGTTGCAGCGTAAACAAGTCGTCACGTGTTGTTTATCGGTCATTATCACTAAACGGACGATAACTTCTGGTTCCATTATTCTGGTTTTCAAGCGCCATATCACAATATGTAGCGTCATATATGTGAAATTATATGCCAGAATTCGGGCATAGTCTAAGTTATCCTATAACCATACGCCTCCAGAGAAGAAAAACTGCAAACAGAATAGTTGCGAGAATATTACCCGGGATCTCCAGAATACGAAGCAGGATCCCAACACATCCTGTATGTGTAATGGGATGATAAACAAAACACCTCAGGAGACGCGCTGAATTGTCCATTATATGTATATATCTCTCAGCATTATGTTCCTGTCTGCACACGGCATGATGTGAGATGTTCCACAAGCTTCGTTGAGAGGGGGACTTCCGTCACGTAAACCGGAATATGTAAACTTGATTCTGTACCGGCCTTCTTACAGGTGAGATATATAGAGTCCCAAGAATAGACACATGATGATGATAAATCATTTATATTCTTTGTTTATTTTTGTGCTGAGCTCGACAGCCAATGGCCAGTTACCGAGTCAGCATAAATGAAACATCAGCAATAAGAAAAAACAGGACGAATAGCAAAAGAAACAAAGAAAATGAGTCAGCTAGGGATTTTAAATCCAAACGTGAATTATTTGGCATATCAGTGCATTTGCAACAGAAACACATCCAGCTGAAGGGCAGTGGCGGGAGGGACAACTGAACATGGTAAAATTACGTATGTTATGAGTAGGAACACGAATGCCGACTGTTAGAGAAGAGAGAGGCAACAATTAGCGCCATTAGAATATTATTAAAAAGTAAAATAATAATAATAATACGTAATAATAATAATAATAATAATAATAATAATAATAATAATTCAATTCAATTCAATTCTTTATTATTAATGTGCCGAGTCAACAGCCGCAAGGCCAATTACAGACGCAGCACAGTGTAGATGACCGAATTACATTACATACAAACTTATTAAAAGTCAAATACAAATTACAGTTAAATAACTGGAAGAAATAATAATGAATAAAAGTAAAAGTAAACAAACAAATAAGTGATAATTATAACAGTAATAATAATTCCATTA
>NW_019727402.1:1794184-1828882 GCF_002891405.2 Cryptotermes secundus | reverse complement strand
CTTAACTAAGTAAGGACGGGGTAACTTTTTTTTTCTTGGCACTACAGCCCCAGTGGACCTAGGCCTACCTCCATGAACTTCTTCGTTCACTTCGGTTTTTCTAGATCTTACATATTCGGTAGGTCTCCTTGGGCGGGTGATCAGCTCGTCGCAAGGCCTCTACCTGTACACAAACACAGAAAAACACACACACAAACTAAACATCCGTGCCCTGAGTGGGATTCGAACCCACGATCCCGGTTTCCAAGCGAGCGAAGACAGTGCATGCCACGGGGTAACTTTACCTTTCTACAAATATTACATAGGGCCTCGGACTTAGGTGAGGACTAGTGGCGGGCTCTTGTGAACGGGGTAATGAACCATGAAATGTTGGGAAATTCTTGAGAAGCTGAATGGCTTGCGTCTTTACAGGGGACTCAGCTACATGGAGTTAGTTAGTTAGTTAAGCGAATAACGATAACATTAATTTGTGAACACTGTATTGATAAAATTATTTTACCTCGCCTAGAGGAAGTAACAGGTGGATGGAGAAAATTGCATGATGGGAGTCCTTATATAGTCTGTTCTTCATGAATTATTAACAGGTAACTGGATCAAGGAGAGCGAGATCTGCAGGTCACAGGATGAATAAAAGATATGAAAAATGTGTATTAAATTTTAGTTGGGAAACCTTGAAGGAAAAAGATGACTGAGAAACACGTCGCCTCCAACTTCAAGGTCTGACAATAAGCCAAGCAGGACATCAGCATGAAGCAGGTAGCAAACAGAGTAGGCAACTTGTTCCTCCGCGACGTCGGTTGACTTCGATGGACTCCAAAGTGTTACAATCCAGAAGACAGAGCTGTTCAGAAAATTGAATATTTTGTAGGGAACACGTGAGCATTTCATAACAGGAAGTTAAGCAGCGAAAAATACGAATTAGACTTATACCACATTAAATGTCACAAACAGGCATCGAGTGGAATTACTGAAACAAAAGAAGCAGCTCAAAGCACAACCAAATGAAGACTTGAAATTGACGTAAATCTCGTCCTTTGTCATGCGGGTTGTCACAAGTTAAGCTCATTACTGTAAAGTCTCACTCGCCCGCATGGACGGAACTGACATACTTACTTTGTGGTCAGGGGTGTGGTTTTGCACTTTGCCGGTTCTCTTGAGCAAAGAACCGAGAGTTTCAAACATATTTTATACCAGAGCTGCACAGAATGGGCTTAACCAAACTACTCCATTCCTTGAAAAGTAGCCTAGAGGTCCAGAAAAGTCCTTCCGACACGCATTAATAATTTACAGTGATTGAAAACGGCATACATATACATACAAATACACCTGAAACATTAACAGTTGAACTGATATACATATATACATAATATATTTTGATATTATATATGATGAGAATGCCGTTACTAGGTTACGGCATAGTAAACAACTCACAAACCTAACAATGATAGCACACGTAACAGAGGAAATGTGTTTTCTGTACGGTCCGTGCCGAAGTTATATAACGAGTAAGACTGAGCTGGCAAGGGCCAGCAGCATATGCAAAAGACAGACCCGTCCTCTCGTCAGAGAAGGCGCCCCACAGAAACAAGACCGTAACTGTCAAACGGTAATAATTAATATCTGATCATGAGCCAAAAATGGGGCTCGACACCAAGACTTACTGACTGACTGACCCTCAGTCGCAATGTGACTTTGACTTCGACTAAGGAGAGTCGTAGGATGTGACGAAAAGTGAAGTCTCAATTCTGAGACAGTAAAATATCGTCGCGAGTCCCAAGGGACTCGGACCCGAGTAAGACTGCGCTGGCAAGGGCCAGCAGCATATGCGAAAGACAGACCCATCCTCTCGTCAGAGAGGGCGCCCCACAAAAATAAGACCGTAACTGTCAAACGGTAATAATTAATATCTGATCATGAGCCAAAAATGGGGCTCGACACCAAGACTTACTGACTGACTGTCAGTCGCAATTTTGACTTTGACTTTGACTTGAATACGGGACAGTCTTAAGACGCAGTTGGTGTGAAATGGACGCCAGCCTGTGAGGACGTGAGCACGGGAGCAGAGGAACGTACACTCTGGAAGATGTTACCAAGCAACGCAGTGAAGACAATGATTGAGGACACTAGTCTTTGTGTGCTAGTGACTGTAAACTGTAGTCATGAGTGATTTGTGAGTCCAGAAAATCCGATTATCAATCCAAACCCCGTCTATATTCACTCCGTCACGAGGTAACGAGGTTTACAGAATAACACCAGCAATTCAGTTCACTTCAGTCAGTTCTAGGTAGGAAGGTTCGTAGTTGAACAAGAGTTAGAAGTCGACCTTTGAAGACTTACAGTGTGATTAGAAGGTTTCATTCAGGTATAATACTTGAATGTCTGATTCAGTGAGACTGTTATAGTTCCTGTGTTTTAATTACATTACCAGGAGAGGACCAGTGTGTGTAAATCGGAGATAGCGCTGTATTTAAGTGTGATTAAGAGAATTTGTAACCAAGGTGCTAATAAACCCAAACCAGAACCCGTCTTTTTCGTCACGCGTACCACCCTACACGTGACAGTACGGAATTAAAAAACTTGAATTTTCATCCCAAACTCAATATTTCCATTTTCAGTTACAATTTATTCTATTTCCCATAGGCAAAAAAATAAGCATCGGTAAATGACCTAATCTTTCCAGCCGCACTATGGCCCTCGGGTCGACTCAGCCTCTAACAGAAATGAGTAACAGGAATTAAATAATCATTTCCTGGGCGGTAAAGAGGGCCGGATCTTAAGGCTGGCAACCTTACCGCCATCTTTGAGCCGATTGTCTAGAAAATGTGGGACCCTCAACATGTCACAACCCTAGGGGCCTCCACGGCCTGTTACAGGGTTAGCTTTACTTTAAATGCTTTATAACATCATTGCTGAGTGTCGGATTTGAGTTCGTGTATGATATTTTAGACTCTTTGGTCGCATTTTGTACAGCCCTGGTTGTATACTTTTTTAGTATGTCTGTAAGCTCCTTGTAACCTGCAGACTTCGAATGGTCCTCACTGTCTCTCACTAGAGGGACACTACTGAGGTTTCATGTTCCCTCAAGGCTTTAGTGCCTGCTATAACTTCCCATACTAGACCCTAAAGTTCTGGGACTTAAGATCGAAGCTACTTATGGTACAGGTTTATGGGCATCTCACTATATAAACTACTGAAAATGGCCGAACTGAGCCGTCTCTTCAATCGTTTCACTGACTTACAGATATTTAACAATGGTTTTATTATCGGGTAGACATTAAACGTGAAGTACTTGAAGAAGAGTACTATATTCTGGGATGTCAAACTGTATAGCCCGCCAGAAGTCTACCGACGACGTTTCGGAGGAAGGTAATGCAGTATATTAATAGTCGATGAGAAAGCCAAACAAGAAAGTAACACGGAACAGTTGGCCAGTACATCGTCTCCTTCTTGTTGGTTTCTTCCTTGACTTCCTCTCCGATCCTGAAGATGGAGGCAAAACGTTCTGCTGAATCTCCTTCGACTTTTACCGGACGTGAAAGCATCCAATTCCAGAAAATGGTATCCTTCCTATTCGCCAATGTGAGAACCTCAGATCTATTATTTATTGTTTATTTAGCGAAGCTGTAATTAATTCAGACTATGAATGATGATGGCTGGTAAATAAGGAACTGAAACGTCTTAGTGTAACTAAAGTACTGTCATAATATTGTGACATAACGCCAGAAAGTCGGAACAGCGTAGGCAGAATAGACGCTCATTGCTAGGCAACTACTCGGTAAACACATTCAAGCGGCAACGAATACTCAAGCAACAATCGAGTAACTTCTGCTGCAATGCAACGGCGACGTAAACACGCCCCTCAACAATAGAAGCTGTGTTTTCTGTGTGGTTCATGCCGAGAAGTTATCTTGAAGAAGACAATTGGCGTCACAATGGAATTGAGGGTTAAATTGTGGAGTGTTAACCAGCGGGCAACGGAAACTGAAGAATCTCCATTTCTAAGATTCGTTACCAGGAAACGTCTAGTGAAAACATTGCAGAGGAATTGCCATTTTAGATGGCTGTTACCAAGTAAAGACTAGTGGAAATAGACTTAGAAGACTTAGTGTTGAGTGATTTGTAGAAGGAAAATCGGTAATGGTGTTATAGTTATTTGTAGTTATGACCTGTAAGTGGAGGGACTGAGGAGACCAGAGAAACCTCAGTTATCTGGCTTGACACAAGTGAGTTAACTTGAGACTGATCCACACACAGATGCGAACAGAATACAGCAGACATGCGAAACCCAGTCAGGAAGCAATGAAGCTTCACTCTGTAAATCTTTCTAGGAGCCGTTCGTATTTTGCGAATTGTATCGGTTGATGGAATTATCAGCGAAAACAAACATGTCCTCCCATAGAGTCTTGAAGATTATTGTTTCCAAATGATAGTTTATTGGATTAGGGTAACAGAGAAATGGTGACACAAATACTCTTTTTATAAATACCAATACTGAAAAGGTTAAAGACATTCATAATTACTAAAACGTTTAAATATAAATCTTAATACACAAACAAATATAAAGTAAAGAAAATGTCCTGATACAGCGTGTACTCACTAAATGTCCATTTTATATGTCATGATATAGGAGCGGATAGAGGTGACCAAAAGACGAGGAAGAAGACGTAAGAAGATGCTGGATGACCTTGGGGACAGAAGAGGATATTTTCATTTGAAGGAGAAAGCTCTAGATCGCATCAAGTGGAGGAACTGTTTTGGAAGAGACTGTGGACCTGTCGTTTTGACAGGTTACTGACGATTTTTCATCTATAATTTTTTAATGTCAATTGCCGAATATTTCATGTAATACAGAAAACACAATTAGTCGTGTTTCTATTCCTTATTATTTACTTGCTAAGATATATCTCTCCACGAAAGCTGGTTCAAGTGGAAAATCTTATAACTTTCGATCAGACAGTGACCGGTTCAAATCTCAAACAGGACTCGACTATATCGAATAAAAAGTTTGGCATTATATTTCTGGGTAATTCCGGTCAAGCAACGGGATAATAACTTAAGTTAAGGTTATATATCGCTTCCTGTTCAAAATTTTCAAATTTATCTTAGCTAATTATGCTCGAAGGAAATTATGCTCTGCAGTTGATATGATGTCGCTAAATAGCATATGGAACATACTTCGATATAACTTATTCAGAAGTATATTAAACGTAATTTGGCTAGGCCCGTTTTAATCGTCTTTACGAAAAAGTTGGAGGCCAAAGAAAATCCGGATTACTTGAAGTTGAAGGCTGTGGTGAATGAGTTGTACATTGAAGGGAGAAAGAGCGCTGTTTGAGGGAGCCATGACTCCATTGAAAAACTAAATTCTATTACATGAGATCTGGAGATACTGGGAGAAACTGTTAGATGTCAAAGCACTTCAACGCGTTCACTCGGTTGTTGGTGTGAAGTGTTTCTCCAAGCGAAGTTCTGCTTACCTTGCTTATAAAGACGCACTGTACCGCAATGCTCAGCTGCACCACCAGCACAGCTACAGCAATACCCAAAATATCATTAAGTGCAGAAAAGCTTTCAAGTTTCAGGTTCTGGGCTTCGAATTACGTCCTGTAGGGAATTTTCTTACGATTTTTCATTATTTTCTTCTTTAACGCAGGGATTTGTGAGCACTGCAGATCTGGGACCTTCCTTATTCTACTCCTACCCACCTTTGTAGTTCTTCAAATAACTAGAAAACCCCTTCACGCGGTAGCGTAATTTCTTTTAATTCGATTAGTGGGGGGGGGGAGTCCAACTGGGTCCACTCGGCACGGCGGCCACTTATTGGGCTATTGTAGCCTGCCCCAGGTGATTATGATGATGGAGAATTTTGCGGAATGAAGATTGGCAGGGGAAACCGAAGTACTTGGAGAAAACCCGCCCCAAACTTTGTCAACCACAAATCCCAATTGACCAGACCCTGGATCGAACCCGGGCCGCCGCAGTGGGAAGCCAGCGACTAACCGCTTGAGCTATGGCACGGCCTGTAGCGTAGTTGGTTGAGGCACTATGTTACAAACCGGAAGGTCGCGGGTTCAAGTCCCCATGAGGTGGATTTTCTTAAATTTACCTAATCCTTCTAGCAACATTATGGTTCTGGGGTCGACTCAGCCTCTAACAGAAATGAGTACCAGGAATATTCCTGGTGGGTAAAGGTCGGCCGGCGCGTAAGGCTGACAAACTTACCGCCGTCTGTGAGCTTATTGTCTAGAGTAAATGTGAGAGCCTCGACGTCTCACAACTCTATGGTCCCCACGGCCTGTTACAGAGATAGCTTTGAGGAAAAACCCTTACGAAACATATATAGAAAGGAAGTTGAAAATAATCTCAGTTAAACATATGTAATGTAAATAAAATTAGAAGTTTTTGAAAACAGCTAAATTTAGGCGAAGACACTGAACGTTAAAGAAAACCAAAAAGCACTACAGTTGTGCTGCTTTCTTAGGGATTTTTCGGC
Source organism: Cryptotermes secundus (assembly GCF_002891405.2). Taxonomy (NCBI): domain Eukaryota; kingdom Metazoa; phylum Arthropoda; class Insecta; order Blattodea; family Kalotermitidae; genus Cryptotermes; species Cryptotermes secundus. The sequence goes on along the minus strand of NW_019727402.1, from coordinate 1,822,389 downwards.
AAATTTGTGTTCTGTAATACCGATTTTTCCATTGCCACTATCTTTCTTCTGTTCGTGACCATTTGCCAACTTATGTAACGATAGAAAAAAAGCCTTGAGCTTCTAAAAGCCTATATAAGGACAAGAGACAGGAGCATTACATACTTCGGTTTGCTTAATCACGCTTGCACTTCCTCAGATAATGAAGCTCCGAGTGATTAGATGTTGCACTCCGTGAATTCGGAAGGACATGGAGCGTTACCCTCATGGCCTATTTCGAGGTACTAACCCGGACTTTGCGTGGGGGGGGGGGAGGGAAATCACGGATATCCTCAGGTAGGATAGCCGACCCCTGAACCCGGTATGAACCTCGGGGGTACAGAATATGAAGGGAGAAAGGCCAACGCGACCGTAACTTTCTGTCAAATTTACGTGTTCCATCTCGTTACATTACTTACTTACGTGCGGCCTCCGTAGTCTAGGGGTAACGTTCCCACCTCATGACTCAAGGTACGCGGGTTCAAACCCGTGGAATTTTTAAGGGCGGAAAATACAGGGAATAAGTCCGGGAGGGACTTTAAACCGTGAGTCCCGTGTCGGTGGTTTACGGTCCGTAAAANNNTGGATTGGATGTATGGATCCACACTTTCCTGACCTCGGCACTAGTTAGAGGTGTGGTGAACCCCAGAGCTACCTCGGCTCCTCAATAATAATAATAATAATAATAATAATAATAATAATAATAATAATAATAATAAATAATACTTACTTACGTGCTTACATATTCATGGAGATGAGCTGCCAATTCTGCAGCTACTCAAGAATTTCCCAGCATTTTATGGAACCCGAAGGTTCATTACCGTGTTCACAAGAGCCCTCCACTGGTACCTATCCTGAACCAGATCAGTCCAATCAATACCATCCCGTCCTGTCTCTCTAAGGTCCATTTTAATACTGTCCACCCACCTACGCCTTGGTCTTCCCAGTGGTCTCTTTCCTTCTGGTTTTCCCATATCAAATCTCTATTACGAAAAATGGAGTTGAATATAAAATATATTAAAATGCTTATAATTTTTTTCGGACATTTTTTATGATGTGGAAAATTCTGCGCCTTCTAACTAACTTCATGGAGCTGAGCCCTCCTTGAGAAGTCTCCAATTGAGCAGCTACCCAAGAACTTCCCAACATTTTACGGAACCCGAATATTCATTACCGTTTTCACAAGAGCCCGCTACTGGTCCCTATCCTGAGCCAGATAAAGCCATTCCGTCTCACTCCCTTCATATCACTAGGATCTATTTTGGTGCAAGCTGCCGGAACAAAACACCTGGACAGACATTCATTTATGAACAATGGACGACACCCCGTGTGAGGTGAAATAAAATGCACCAAATTAAGTGGATATAATAGAAATTTTAATGGATTTTATCTTGTTTCATCTTGAAAAGAGAAGAAAATCGTGTGATTTTAACACGGACTAACACAGTGTAGCAGTTTTAACATAAGTTAATAGAATATTTATAACATATCAAGACACCTGAATATGGCCGTTTGGGGCCGAAACATGTAGTGTCAAAGTTTATAATGTTAAACTGAAATTAAAATTAAGTAGGGAATAAACAAGTGTTGCAATACTGAAGGTCGATAAAAATGGATGTTAAGTTAAACAATTGCAACAGGATGCTGAAATACAGAATTACTAACCAAGAATTAAGGTTATAGGGTGATGATTATGAAGATTTGTGCCTCTGAGATATGACATTCTATAATTTTGTGGTAGCTTACCAATCAAGATTTGACGTTTGTATGACCGTGTCAATGAATAGTAAAGCTTCTGGAATGTTACACCGTGTATAGTCTGGTAGAAGTTTACCAATTGAGGTTTGAGGTTTGAGGTCCTTATGGTGCTGTTTATGAAGCCTACTATCATCTAGAGTATAACACTGTGTATTCTAATATCTTATCAATCTACCATGAAGATGGAGGCAGCATGTTACACTGAAACATCAGTCAACATCAACCATAATACATGATGACACACACCAGACGACAGTGACCTTCACTTATAGGCGTGCAGGCAACTTTCATAACACATGTCTGTTCCGAAGACATGACTTTCGTGGTGTTTCGTGTAACACCTGATTTGATTAATTAAGGCATGAAGACCAGTGGATGGACTTGTTAGTGGAGTTAGATATTCTTGTCAGGTCCCTGAACAGGACAGAAGGCACTCGAACAATGGTAGTACTCGAGCCTCGCCGCGCCTTTCTGAAGGGTACGCAAGTGACACTCAAGTCTGACGTAACAATGTTCCAAAATAGAGGAGACGTCAACCCCTGAACAATGCAGCCTCTCCATATCCAAGAGTCGCCCTTCTCTTCAAATCCACTGTCAAAGACTCTCAAAATGTTCGACTGCCTTTGTCATTGTTCCCTAAATCCGGAACGGTAAGGACTCCATCTTCTTACACGCTCCACCTTACTTCACAACTTATAAAATTGGACTGTGGCATCTCTAATATAAAAATAAGGAAATTATGTTTCAATTATATTAATCTCATTACAATAGAGAGGCCCATCTTCTTATTTTAATTGTCACAAACAATCCCCTAATTTTTGTATTGTACGTTTCTTCAAGGGAGCCGGGATAGCTCAGTTGGTATAGAGACATGATGGACGATCTTGTCTTGATTTCCAGGAGACAAAGCGCCCAGCCCGTGTCTGGGTTTCACCCAGCCTCCTGCCCATTAGGTAAAATGTAAAGGTAAAATTTTCTCTATGCTCAACGAATTTAGGAACTACCCCAAGAAGACGTATGGGGGAGTGGATATATAGATCCACACTTTCTTGACCTAAGCACTAGTTGGAGGTGAGTGGGCAACTTCACGCCCCGGCCTGTTTGCAGCAAGGGAAAGATCCCCGGTACCCATTGGACAGGAGGTTGGGTAGATCCAAGGGCAGGTCTGGACAATTTGGATAAAGGTTCAAGAATGGTGGAGCTATAGGTGATAGGTGTGATTTTCTATTCTTTTCTATCTTGCATACAGACTATGACTTTCAAATTCCCTCTTTTAATGCAAAAATGGACTATGGTGTCTAACCCAAACATTGCCTGTACGAGCATAGACTATAAAAATCGAAGAATGAAGTCTTCTTGAATGTGGGGCCGTGTGGAACTTGTGTGAACCAACGTTTCGGGGAAATATATCGAGCCAATCTTCTCCCTCCTAAAGTTGGAGGCTATACGTTCCTCCGAAACGTCGGTTAACAAAAGATCTACTCGGCGCCACATCCCAGAAGGTGGCATTCTTCAAAGTCACCGCCGTTAAAATCCCATATCTTATGTAAAAGACCAAGTTCTCTAGGAGACAAAGGTAAAGTCTTCACTGCAGATCGTTCGCGTCGAAACGGAATAAAAACTTAGTCTCCAGAAGCAATGAGTTTGATTCCCTTTTTTAAACGAGTTTCACAGCGAAAGAACCCTTCCTAACATCAATATTATACCTTATATTTCACAAGTAAATAAACACATGCTTCAGTGCATTCCAAGTACATTGTACGAAAACATTTGCTTATTTGAGTTCATCATGTCCATCCGCGTGGGTCCTCCTTAACTTCAGAAGTAATCAAGGAATTTTATTAAATGTGGCATGAATATTGTGTCATCAGAACTCGCCCTGCCTTCGTATTTTCTAATTTACTAAGTCAATAATACGAAAGTAGCGTGCGAATTTCTGAGGTGGATGTGACATCAGAAAGTTTTCCNGATAGATGAGTGTATGCACTGCAAGACGGTTTAAATAAATCATGGTAATAAAATTTTGTAAGATGAAAATTGGGTCAATTGAGAGTTGACGTCCAAGTCTTTTTTCGGGTAATCCTAATGGCAAAATTCAAAGAATGGTCTAGGGTTTCGACATTTTTTCTGGCCATTGTCCCCTTGATTCCATAAACTCACCCCCGATTCACCTTTCTCTACCCTACAGAAAGTATTATTCAGAGTATCGGTTTGCATAAACCAGTAAGGAAAACAATAACAAGAAAATAAGGTACCACATTTAGTAACTACTTCACTGCTATTAAATTCTTAATGCGATGGGTGGACTTGATGAAGTGATACCAGTTTCTTAATGTCTGGTCTATAAGTCACTTCAAACGTAAATGAGCTAACAAACTCCTCGAAAGGGCCCCACCACCAGCGCGCTCCTGCCGCCCCTTGGTAATCCCACCGCTAACAGGGTGCGGTAGAGCCCACTTTGGGAACCACTGGTTTGGATATAATGGCGATAACGACTTATGAATATTACGACACTTAATATCAGTTAAATGGGGTCAGGCTCCGAAAGTAATTGCGTACACAGAATGTCAGTAACACCTGTCATATGTACAAAGACCGTCTTGGTGTACAAGTGGTAATGTGTGGTGCCTACCTTGGTGTAGACTCCGGCACTGGACAACTCGTTCTCGATGACCATCACAATGATCCCGAACATGCCCATGACGAGAGCGTAGTCGCTGATGCGTTTCCTCTTCTCGAAGAGCGCCTTCCGTCTGCCTAGCCTGTAGCCCACGTTGGGCTTGTGTTTGCCGCCCGCCGCACCTGTGCCACCTCCCGCGCTCTCGATGGACGCGTTCTTGCACAGCCCGCCGCCCTGCCCTCGCTCTTCCGTGTAGCGGGGGTACTCCGAGTGTACTCCGACCAGAGCTATTCCTGCCTCTTCCGTGACCCCAGGCCCGGCCACGTCTTTCCCCGACTGCAGGCCCTTCATAGCAGCCGGGATGGACAGCGTGGACACGGGCTTCCGCAGCTGCAAGCACAACAGAGCCCACAGGTCAGAGATAGGACTACCGGTAAAAAGGAAACAGTCACTTGTGATAGGGCGGTGCCGTAGCCCAGGCGGTTAGTCGCCGGCTTCCCACTGCGAGGGCCCGGGTTCGAGCACAGGTCAGATCATGTGGGATTTGTGGTGGGGCAGGTTTTCTCGGAGAACTTCGGTTTACCATGTCAGTTCTCATTCCACCGACTGCTCCACATTCATCATCATCATCTTTCGTCTGGGGCTGGTACAATAGGTCAATTAGTGGCCGACGTACAAAGTGGACTCAGCCTCACCTCACCTTAAGAAACTAAAAAAAAAAACTAAAAAAACATTTTAAGCTTTCATAACGGTAAATTTGACGAAATTTTCTCGGATTATCAGACTTGACAGTTATATAAAAAAGTCAGGCCCTGATGACGGAAACAGAGATGGCTCCTGAAAAGTCGGTAACTTTTTAAACAATTAATTTGGCTGATTGCTCGCGATTTTACCAATCACTTGTATACTCTCTCTAATGACAAGCTCAGAGACGAAACTATCGGATCCTTTCGTGTTTCGAAGGTCCACCATATGTCCTAGCGGTGTCCTACAAGCTGATATTTACTCAAAATTTAAAAAAGAAATTCCCAGCCATTTATGGAAAAGGAAAATTAATTATAAAGTTTATAAAAAATCCAACTACAGGTTTCTATCTTGAACCATAAGAATCCAGGCCATGTCACCATAACCTGTATCTCAAGAAGTCACTTTATAATATCGTACCATCTACGCCTAGGTCTCTCAAATTATAGCTACCCTAAAAGTTTGTATAAATTTATCTTCTCTGGCCCGAGGGCTATATGCCCACCCATCTAACTCACCATGACTTGGATTTTTTTTTATTTTAATAATACATGATCAGCAATCAGAATACAGTGCATTCTATAAGCTAATGTGTTGATCCGTGCTAGGTATCCTAGCTACAGCTGAGGTGTGTTGAGGTTAACGTCCAGCGATGTTACCTCAGAGTTTTCAATTATTATCTGTTGGTCACTGTCTCTTAAGTCTCCTGTTGACTGGTTGTAGTACTGGTTGGCTGAGTAGTGGATTTGGGTGATCTTCTATGGTTTGTATGTGCCTGGCAGTTTTTGTTTTGATGACTTCTTGGATTGTAGGGATGCGGAGGTCATTGTGAAGTGTGTAATTGGTTATGTACCATGGGGCGTTCACTATTTGTCGGAGTATTTTTGACTGCTGTCTCTGTATGATGGCTGTGTTGGATTTACTGGCACATCCCCATAGTTCAATGCCGTACGTCCATATTGGTTTGATGATAGTTTTGTAAATTAGGATCTTGTTTTCCATTGTCAGTTTTGACTTCCTGCTGATTAGCCAGTTTAATTCTTTGTTTTTCATTACTATCTGGTTTTTCTTTTTTTGGATATGCTCTCTCCAGTTTAGTTTATTATCCAGGCGTAACCCTAGGAACTTAGCTGTGCTCTTTTGTGTTATTACGGTATTGTTGATTCGCACTGTTGGACTGTCCCCATGCTTCAATCGAAATATTACACGAGTTGATTTAGCCTCATTTACTTTAAGCATCCCTTTGTGCATCCGTTGTTGAGGTTGATTGAGGTGCTCTTGTATGTAGGATGCTGCTGTTGATATATCTTGGTGACTTGCAAGAATAGCTGTATCGTCAGCGAACGTCCCCATTATAGTTTTTGCGATGTTGGTAGGTCGGGTGTGTATAGTATGTAGAGAATTGATCCAAGTACACTCCCCTGTGGTACGCCTGAAGTAATTGTATACTTTCTGGAAGTTTCTTCTCCTACTTTAGTGTAGAATTCTCGTTCTTGTAGGCAGGACTTTAATATTTAATATGATATTGGGAGAAGGTTTTTAATTTTATGCAGTAGTCCTTGGTGCCAGACTTTGTCGAATGCTTGGCTGATGTCAAGAAAAACTGCAGAGCAGTATTCTTTGTTTCCTATGGCTTTGCTTATTTCCCGTGTGATCCTATGGCACTGTTGTATGGTAGAGTGAGCTTGGTGGAAACCAAATTGATGATCTGGGATCCATTGACTAGGCTGTATGTCTTCGTTGATTCTTCGTAGTATATAATTTGTTCCAATAGTTTAGACATGATTGGTAACAAGCTGATAGGGCAATAATTTTTGACATCTGTTAGGGCCTTTCCGGGTTTACCTATCATTATTATGTGTGCAATCTTTAAGGGTTTCGGCCAGTAGCCCATTCGCAGTATTGCATTGTAGATATATGTTAGCAGTACTGTACCTTTTCTTGGCAATTCTTTCAGAATTTTTGCTGTTATGAGATCTGTGACTGGAGCTTCCTTTAGGCTAAGTGATTTGATTACTTCTAGTGTTTCTTTTGTGGTTGTCGTTTTGAGGGTGTTCTCTATTTTTGAGGGAGGTGTTAGGTGATGTTCTGTATGGTGGTCGAGTTCTTCAGTGAGCGGGTTGAACACGGTGGATAAATGTTCCGCAAATATGTCAGCTTTCTCCTCGTCGCTTTTGGCCCATGGTTCTGCATTATTTTTCCGTATTAGTGGTGCGTTGCTCTTGGTTTTCTTGAGGTTCCTGATCGGTTTCCAAACAGAATTGTCATATCTAGTTAGTTTAGTCACATATTCTCCAAAGCTCTGGTTTTTTATTTTTTTGAGCTTAGTCTTCATTCTGAGGTTTAGCTGGTTGTATTTGTTTTTATCTGCGGGGGCATGGGTGCGTTGCCTACTGCTCGAGCTTTTCTTTTTGCAGCCACTAGTCTCTTGATAGCTAGCGGTACATCATTTAGATATGTTCTTGGCTTGATGGGAGGTGTTGCTTTTTGAGCAGCTTCTTGTAGAAGTTTTATGAAGGCTGTTGTGGCCGTCTTTATTTCTCCTGGTTCTTTAAGTCTTATGTTTAGATTAATGCCTTGATGTAGTATTTCTGGATATTCTTCCCAGTTTGTTCTGAAATTATATAGTTTCGGTGTGGGTTTCTTCAGTTCAATAGTCGAGCCTATAGTTACGATGACTGGGGAGTGATCAGATATCAGGTCATAGTTTGATACCACGTCTGTGTATATTGTGTTGATTCCTTTAGCGAAAAGAAAGTCGAGCAGGTCTGGTTTTTTGTTTGGATCCGTTGGCCAGTACGTGGCTGTTCCTGACGATACAAATGAGTAGTTTTTCTTCTATTGTTTTGGCTAATTCTCTGCCCTTTGTTGTTGTTAGCCGTGATCCCCATATGGTATTTTTGCTGTTGTAATCGCCGCCAGCAAGAAACTTTGGTCCTAGGGTTTGAAAAAAGTTTTGGAAATCCTTTTGCTTTATGTTGTGTTTAGGAGGACAATACACCGCTGTTCTCGTTAATTCATACGGTAAGTTGATACTGATGTGGCTTGAAGAAAATCTGTTTTATATTTTAGCATTTCGTAGTGTTTAAGTGTTTGTTTGATTAGAATTGCACTACCTCCGTGGGCTCTGCCATCCGGGTGGCTTGTAGAGTACATTTTATAGCTGGGTATGCGAAGATATGTTCTCTCCGTGAAATGCGTTTCAGTTATTAGTAGCACATCTATTTGATTGTGAGCCAGGAATACTTTTGTCTCCTCTTGATGTTGTTTCATTCCATTCGCGTTCCATAATGCTAATCTTATGAACTTGGTCACTATTTAATCAGTTTACTAAGGAGTGTTGTTAGCATGTTTAGGACCATGCTATTCTGTTGTATAAATTAACTGAACATTGACTTGAACTCACTTAAGAATTGTGTTAGCACATTGTTTGTTTCTTGTGGTGTTACATTGTCATTCATTTTGTTGCTGACTACGTTAGCGTAACTGCTGTATTGTTGACGGAAGTTGATTGGTTGAATATTAGGAGTTTCATAGGTTGTTAGTGGTTTTCTGACACTGGTCTTGTTTGCGTTATACCCATTAACGAATTTTTGATAATGTTCACATCCTTTGCAGTTTTCCATGTGACTTCCGCCAAATTCCGCCTGTTGCTGGTGTGTTCTTACTCTTTTGCAACTAGTTGTACTGTGCGGTCCGCCACATTTGACGCATATGTAGGGTCTGTTACAGCAGGTCCTGCAGTGGCCATATTGTTGACATCTCGTGCATTGGACTACGTTGTTTTTTCCCTTGCGTGGAGGGTCTATTTTTATTCTTACATTTTGAATACTTTCGACTTTGTATATTTCTTTGTTGCTGCTGGCTAGTTCCAGATCTACGAAAAATAGATTTAGTGGTTCTTTAGTTATTCTGTGTATGGCGTTTGTGATATTTCTCACTTTGTGCCCTAACTTAAGTATTTCTTCTGCTATTTCGTTTGTGTTTATTGTATGATGCAATTGTTTTATTACGATTCGATAAACCCTGTATTATTTTAGTTGGTAGGTGTGGTAAACTATGTTTTCTTCCTTGAAGTATCTAACTAGTTTCCTATAGCTTTCAGGAGTATTGTATTTTATTTTTACAGTATTGCTTTGCCAAACTTTTGGTGTTGTATTGTTCGTCATCAAGTTGCTCACGTATTTGTGTAATCATTTGGGGGTAATCCATTACTCCATACACATTGATAGGAGGAGGTCTACTGGGTTTTGGACTCGTGGATTCTTGTGTTTGGTTTATGGTTTCCTCGATTGGTAGGGGATCAAATCTGTTGTTTATCTCTACTTCATTAATTATGTCTGCTCTCTCTTGTCCTCTCGTCACCTTTTTTCTTTTGTTGCTTCGCACTTGTTGCCACTGTATTTTATTGGTTATTTCTTCTTGCTCGTCTTCGCTAGTTGATGATAACCTCAGGGTTTACCTGCTTTGTTGATCACACTGCATTGGCATGTTTGTAGTGTTATGCGATGGGTTGTTGTTTCTTTGGTTCACTGGAGTCAAGTAGGGAAAATTACTTACTGTTTGTTGTGGTGATACTTTATGTGATGTACCATTGCAATTCGTTGATTGCATCGGATTTGGTTCTTGTTGTTGGATGGTTAGATGTTGTCCATGTGGGCTGTTGTAGTACACCCCTGGTGTGTTGGATGACGTTGGTTGTGTGAACATCGCACAGTTCTGTAATAGTTTCTTTGCGATATTTCTTGTTTTGCACTTATCCTCTTATATTCACCGTGAAAATCTGTAGAATACTATCTTCACTTTTTTTGTATTACCTCACTGATGACTATCGTATCGCCACAAGCCTGTAGAAACTATTCCCAGAGCGATGTGCACAAGACGTCCGCTCGGCTCGGTGGCCTAAGCTGAACTCCATGACTTGGATCACCGTAGTAAAGCAAGTGTCACGTAACTTCGAACGAGGCCAAGAGTAACCTTGAATGCGCAGAAGAAAAATTTCAGACAAGGGGGTGGAGGGTGTGAGAAGTGACAGGCGGCCAGTGGAAGAATGAGTATTAAGAAACTCCTCCCACCACAAGCTATGCCCGAGATTTGACTAGGAATGCGTGGCTTTGTTCGAAGTTACGTGACACTGTCTATAATATCTGGTGAAATGTACAAAATATGACACTCCTCATTATGTAATTTATCAATGGCATCGTTTCTCGCTCCATATTAAGTCTAAATATTTGTCTTAGCTCTCATATCTCAGACACCATCAAGCTGTATCCCTCCTTAAAGAAAAGATAAAGCTATCTTTGTAACAGTCCGTGGAGACCCAGAGGGTTGTGAGACATCGAGTCTCCCACATTTTCTAGGCAATCAGCTCACAGATGGCGTTGTGGTTGTCAGCCTTATGCACCAGTCGCCCAGATTCCTGGTGCTCATTTCTCTCAGAGGCTGAGTCGGCACAGGGGCCATAGTGCGATTTGAAAAATAGGCCAAATCGAAAAATCCAATGACCTCATCGGGAATCTAACCGGCGACATTCCAGCTTGTAGCATAGTTCCTCAACCAGCTGTCTTTATTTTAATACCACTAAATACATCTCAGTTGTTATATAAATATTTTCAGTAATTTATTCATAACCCAGCTGTTTTCTGACATTTCTCTTCCATCATTACGGCCCTCGTGTGTAACTCAAAATAATCAAAGATTTACGAAATTTAAAGTTATCATTGCATTAATGATTAAGAATTATGATTATTCTAATATATGTAGATCTTCCATAATAATTTTATACAAATAAATTATCTCCTAGGATATAATACAGCATAGTCCTTTGAAAGTCAACATATCACTTCTATTTTAGGGCTTTGCTTGCCACCTGCATTCATGCTGGTATATTTCTCGCTTTATTCTTCAACCTTGAAGATCGAGGCGATATATTCCACCGAAACATAAGTTCAATTTCAGTGGATTACATGGCGTAATGTCTCAGGAGATAGCCCTCTTCAGACGCCGTACTGATTTACAATAAGCTCAGATGGCATGGTGAAAATATTTCAGAAAAATAAACGTAATTATCACTCCGAGTGGCATGAGGGTGTAAAGCGTACAGACTGTTGCTCATATACACGCTTGTAGAGACAACATGTGGAACTCTTCTAAAGTAAAGGGATAAACGGTAATTACGTATTTATTATTTTATTTAGCTCTTATTTTATATCGAACAAATAAAATAAGAAAAATACAGTTCATCAACAATTCTGTTTGTGGATTAACAAAACCGTGGGAATAGCAACACTGTGCGGTTCGTATCTCGACCTGGAGGGGAGAGACCTGACATTTCATACAACAAAGAACTAACAGCCGCAATTTAAAACTCACAATATCGAAACAGTTACGCCATGGCGGTCTATATCCGTCCGCCAAATGGGCGTTTATTTCACTGCAATGTAGTCCTCACTCATGAAGCATGCTTATGGATTTTATGTAGTTATTAAATAAAGAACGATGAGATGGGCGTGGCATGTAGCACACAATGGAGATATTAGAAGTACATATAACAGTTTAGTAAGGAAACAAGAAGTGAAGAACTACTTTTAAGACTAAAGCTAAGATTAGTGGATAATATTAAAATGAATCTTAAAGAAATGGGATATAAGGATGTCAGCATGGAGTAATCCGATTCAGGATAGATTTCAGTGATGAGAATTCGTGAATTCTGTAGCAGATCCTTGAGTTCCACGTAAGGCGAGAATTTTTTTTAGTACATATAGCAGCAGTAGTACTAATAACAAGAGTAAACAAAGGGCCCAGAATCCGGTTTCTTATGTGACATATACCATGTCTAAATTATGCAAGTATATTTGTTCTTCTTTCCAGAGCCTTTTAGCACTTTTCACTTCTCTTCTTGTTGAAAATGACAGATCAGATGCTCTGTCCGTGGGAATAAGAACGTCATCTGTTTACGAAATTTTCATGATTAAGATCTTACATAGATAAGACTGGTCTGAAAACTACTCTCACCATATGGAAGAAGAAATATATGATGTGGGAGGTGGATTAAACTGGCTCAGATTCATGTCCAATGAGAGAGACTTTTTGTATTAGACGTTTTAAAACTAAGGGTGGGTTAATATGATATAGTGTTTATATTTGCTGCCGGAGGAAGAAAATCTATGTAAACAAAATTTACATTTTCAGAATTTCTTTGTCTTAATATCTGATTATACTCCCAAAGTCCAGTCTCTTCAATATCTGCACATTTCGTAAATGTACAGTCACTAACATAGATAATGTATCGTGTAAAGCACCTACATCACTGACCAGTGTGAGAAATTAAACTTTTGCACGGACTGTAGCACCAGTCTTTGTGAGTGGGGTCAGCATGACGTCCTACTCGTATTAAATTTTACATACGACAAGCATCGTGTTCCACCAAGCCCGACGGCTGTGATTTCTCATGTCGCCATAATGCGGCGCTAGTCTCGAGACAGGAGGTACAAGTAACATATTCGTGTCAATTTGGCAGGGGAAAGAATTCCTAACTCACTGATACTGCATACTCTCTGAGCTAACCGGCGCTTCCCTGGCGTTATAAACATGTATACTACATATAATACACTGAAAATTTATAATGTTGATGATGATATTAATATGAAGTAATAGAATTATAAGGAAACTAAGTAATCCATTACAATTTAATTTCTCGCTTCTTGTTGGTTTTTAAATTTTTTCTATTTATTGTGGAAAACTGAAACTTAAAGATCTCAAAAATATAACATACAGACATATAGATTAAGCCAGACTTTTCTTTTTCTAAGCTCCTTCCAACTCAGAAACCCTCAATTTCCTAGGGCGAAAATTCTCGAAATATATATTGGATGGGGTTTCAAAATTTTGAAAGAATTTTCAAATGTTTGAAAGTTCTTCAGGGATATTTCCTGCAATCATACCAAATATTATCGAAACAGATGAAAGATATGGGAACATATGAAAAACAAACAGACACAATCTTCTCTATAGACATAAGGGGTTACTTGTCTGCCAACATGCCCGAATGTGAGTGTAAGTATGAATGAATTTGTTGACCAATATCCACTGTATCTGTGAATTCCAAACTGTAAACTGTTGCTGTAGTCAGACAGGCCCTGTGTGCGTGCCATATCCACCACACAGGATATACGTGTATATTCTTTCAGTACAGCCAAAAGATTTGCTATTTCCCATCCAAATCAGCTGTGTGTTTCTTTTCCGCCTGTTCGCTTATTTCCTCTGCTTCCTGCCTCTTCGGCTAATAATTCTCATCGCAGTTCTAAGGCAAAAATGAATACCATCTTCTTTTTGAAGCCCATAGCTTATTGAAGCAGCAAATATAATTACTGCAAGCCAAACAGGAATTAAAATCTTAAGTTAATTAGTAACAGTATCATAACTAAACTTTCTCTTAGAATGTTCCTCCGACGTGATGGTATCCATGTGCAAGAATGCACGGCGTCACAGTATACGAGCAGTAGATCACAATTTGATCAGTCACCGGCACGAAAATCCGAACAATGATTTAGCGTTAATCAAGCTGAGATCTACTACAATGTAAAGCACTCTAAGCCTCTAAGGCCTGAGAAGAACCTCGAAAGCTCAATAAAGATACACGTAGATGGGTTTCCTGGCCCAATTTCTGATCGAATACCTCCCTAACGGAGGTCACAAATATCATCAATTAACCACCTGACTCAGTCGAACTTCAACGCATCAACTTCCGTCTATTAAAACAAAACAAACAGAAAACTCCGTGGTCTGAGTCCGCAAGCGAACTATACCGACCGAATGACTGCCGCTTGTCGGCAAAGTTAGTGACAATTTTAGCTGATAGATGGTGTCGCGTGGCCAGTGCAACGGTTCCCCACGGCCGTAAATTTTGGTTTTCTAGACCAGAGCCGTTATTTCCTTGAAATAGCTCCTCAGTTATCCTTACGAGGCTGAGTGGACCCTGTTCCAGACCCATTACTTCTCAGAAAATCTGGTAGCGCCGGGAATTGAACCCGGACCTTTGGATCTGTAGTCAGGAACTCTTATCACTAGACCACAGAGGAGGTCACCTCCGTCTGTTACCGAGGTAATAATATGTAGAGCTTTACTCAAACTTCCCCATACATCTTCATGGTCTGGCTGTTGATTCAGATGTAACCTGTACCTTGGTAAACTTTGAGGGCCACATAGCACAGAAATAAAGGCACATCTGATCACGTCTTGACGTTATGTAAACATTTTTGGGAACCTCTCACAATAATGGCGGAGGCGAGATACGAGAGACAAGGTTACGAGCAGGAAGGCCGAAGTTCGGTTCCCGGCGAGCGCAAGAACAATTTCTCTTCTCCATAGTGTTCAGACCGGCTCTAGGACCCACCCAGCCGCCTACCAAATGCCTACCGCTGCCCTAGCCAATGGGGTAAAGGAACAGGTACGTGAAGCAGACGAGTAAGTTCGAATTAGTGCCTATGTCGAGAATGGGAGAGATATTCCTCCACTCCCCCATACGTCTTCATGGCACAGTGTTTAATTATGTCATTAAGCAAAGTGATAAATTTACTGTTAACTTAAGTGATAATAATTGTAAGGGAACTTGGAAATTATTAGTTCTTTTCAAATGCCAGTTTGTAAAAACAGAGACAGCATTTTAAACTGAGAAATTATTGTTTATGATATTTGAAATTCAATTATCAGATACAACAACAAACTCGTTATCGGGATAACGCTTCCCTCCTGGCTACTGTGTTTACTCTGAACACAGCAAAAGAGCCTCCGCGTGTTCTGCATTTAAAACAACTACTACAACATTTTTATAATTATTTCCCATTTGCCTGGCTCTGCACATGGCTGACAAGCGCACATGCCAGAGTGACCCTGACGTCCAACTCTACTGCTGTTCCATTATGCCAGGTGACGTCACGGCTAATCAGCCCACGAAGTTGGTAAAGATTTCGTGATGTAGGATTTGTGGTGCTCACACCGGTGGTTATGAAGAGTTCTATATTCTGGGATATAACTCCCTGGAATCCGTTGAAAATCATATGACGTTTCGGAGGAACATATCACCTCAATCTTCAGGGTCAGGCTTTGCCACTTACTTTCACGCTTGCTTCTTACTTAGCTCATTCTTCGTCCCTGAAGTTGGAGGCGGCATGTTCCTCCGAAAGTCCAGTTGAATCTCAACGGACTACACGTCATTATATCCCAGAAGACAGAACTCTTCAGTCCATGATGGGGTTCTGAAATGTTTTTCGGAATATCGCAGAAAAGTTATACAAAGATAAAAAATCGTCAAGACATGAAATTTACTTTAATGGAATTTGCAAAAAAATGCACTGAATGATAAAAATGCCTATATAAATACCATAAGAATTAATGTTTTGTGACAGGTGAACCCACTGCATATAGAAGTGTCACTTCCTAGGTAACACATTGTCAAGATATTGAGCTGACAACCAGCGTCTATTGCTAGTCAACAGCTAGTAATTCCTAGGCAAAGAGTAGACCCGCTAACAAATATTCTAGCTAACATGGTAACTGAACCCTTCGATAAGGTGTTCTATTATCAGTACGCGAAAAGTTACTTAAGAGGGTAGATTTCGACAGAACAGTTCAGATCCGAGGGGATAAGAGTACAGAACCGACTAGCTGTAAGGGAAGACCCAAGAGCAAGGACACTCCACC
This sequence comes from Cryptotermes secundus, assembly GCF_002891405.2. Classification (NCBI taxonomy): domain Eukaryota; kingdom Metazoa; phylum Arthropoda; class Insecta; order Blattodea; family Kalotermitidae; genus Cryptotermes; species Cryptotermes secundus. The sequence continues at coordinate 1,806,548 of NW_019727402.1, read as the reverse complement.
GAGAACAGCGGGCAAGAGTATACCCGTGGTATAGGAAACGCAGAGAGACGACGGACTAAATAGATCTCTTCGTCTGAAAGGTTATCATTTGAGAGTAACTGTAATTGTGAGCGTAAACTAGTAATTCCCCAATAAACAACGTCGTCTAAAGCCGCAAAACAATTAATTATTTGTCACGCAATCCTGGACACGTGACAGTATTATTAGGGTAAAAAAGCCAATCAGGATGGGATAGGTGAAAAATGCAGCACCAAATCAGAAAAGACAAATGGATACAAAACTATCATAAATCCTTATGCAAAGAGACAACAAGGGATAACTTTGAGCAGACAGAAGGATAATATTAAGATAGATCTGAGATAAGTAGACTTTGATCGCATGGAATAGATTCAAACGGTTCTGGATAAGATTCAATACCGAGAAATGTTCTTGAAGTTTCCGACTTGTATTCAGGAGGTAGCCGGTTCGAATATCGGTAGGGACACCGACTATACTGACAGGTGTTTCGCGTCTCTCCTAAGTACCTACGAGAAAATGTCAGCTTATTACCCTAAATCAGGTCGAAACATCTAACTTCCGAACCATTTCCAACTCATTATTCACTTCCATCCCGGCATTCCATTCTAAAGTACGGGGTTCATGACAGTATCGTTATATAAACTACAAGACAGGCTCCAATGAGGTAATGAACAGACGGATTTTTTTGACCAGCTGAAGCATTTAATTGGATCATCAACATCATGGAGATGCTAACGTAGTTCAGTGACGGTGTGACCGTCACAGTGACCAGATTCTCCAGTTTATTTCGCGTTACTGTAAGGGCCATAACAGCGTGGGTGTAAATGTCGAATTGTCCTAACCATTGCGTGTTAAATTTCATATTCCGGACAGAAGGAACGCTGGTACTGGCGAGTCGTTCTTACAAAACGCGCTCCTTTACATAATTTAAAGCAGCCGTGAAAAAGAACCTCTGCAGCAGTCAGAATTCTAAATCCAGTTTCGTCACAATTACGAAGGATAAAGCAAGGCCTAAGAAATATACACAAAAATAAACTTCTTTTCTATTTGTACTTTTTAACAATTCCGTACCAACAGTCAGAATATTTCGATTAGGTTACTATAGTTCCGTTTAGCTTAAGTAAGATTTTATTAAGTTTAGGTGTGATTAGGTCAGATTTAGATCAGGTTGGGTTAAGGGATAATTTTCTTAGGCTGAACTAGATCAGGTTATGTTGGGCTAGATCATATTAGGTTAAGTTAGGTCAGATTTAGATCTGGATAGGTTTTATTTACTTCAGGTTGTGTTAGGTTATATTACGTTAAGTTAGGTTTAAATCAGGTTATATTTAGGTTAGGTTAGGTTAAGTTTATGTCAAATTAGGTTAAATTTAAGTAAAGTAAATCCATTGCTCGCTAGACCCTCATAAATATTTTCTAACCTGAGTCACAAATTCCTGGAAGCAGTCAGCTTGTCAATGGCGACACTGCGAGTACAAAATTTATGAACACAATCGATCAGATGATTATGGTCTATGCTTCACTTGTTCTGCTCGCAACACGCCAGTCAATAATTACTATTACCTTTTGTTATCTAACGTCTATTAAATCTGTATTTGACCGAACGGGTTGGCGTGAAGGCTATGCCTTTGATTCTTATTCAGGAAGTATTCGTTCGAATCTCAGCAAGGGCAACGGCTACCTTTACTGAAAATTTTTGTGTATTTCCTCAGGTCCTTCAAGCAAGTCCTAGATTATTTCACGATCATTTCCTTCTAAATTTCTTCCAGTTCGTAATTCATCTACCCTCCTACAATTCGACGTTATTGAGTCTAGCATCTGGAATAGTCGTGCACAAAAATTTCTACTGGAAGTAGGGCTGAATTAACTACGTGTATGTATATATATATTGTATATCTTATATTATCATCTTAATAGTTATTTTATCGTGCTGTGCATATGATGCAACGTGAAATAAGTTATTAAGGGAAAGGAAACGGAAGTTTAAGGAAGAATGCAAGAAGTTTTCTTTGCTCTAGAACCATCTATTTGCTTATAAAACCAATAACAATGGATCACTGTTATCTGTGTTCAATAATACCTCATATGTAGATTTACAGTATCGGAAATTTGTTTTGCGAAATTAGGTATACAGGCTTATCGCCGATTCTTTTATTATTGAACGCAAATGTTCAACCACAGGGGTTGTATAATGTGAATGGTAGATTGAGAGTGAACGATGAATTTGAAAGAATTTGGAAGGAAATGTTCACTGTGTATCTTGAGGACCTACCAAAGATTTTTTTCTGGCAGAAATTCAAATGAAGATAAGGCTGTCCGTATGCTTTAATTAAGACCCAAGCCATGAAGGCTCGTGGAGGAGTGGAACAACAGCTCCACTTATTTATAATCTCGGTTCTAGATGGAGACGTAATGTCGGATTCACATTCCGGCCGTTTTATTCCAAGGTAAATAAGAAAATAACGAGTTATGCCATTGTGGTTATCCAGAATCAGGATCTAGAATCGATCCTGAGAACTCCAGAGTAAGAAACACTACCGTTACGTTTGGTGAATGCAGCCTTCGGTGATCTCTTAATATAAATGCCACCCTGTCATGTGGGTCTGTATAATGCAGTCCCAGAGCAGGGACTTACATGTTCTGGTGTTGGGATCAGAAAACTGCGAGGGAGTTGCAAGCCGTCACGTCAGAGGGGAAGACAGAGTGGTCACACTGGGAGACGTGACGTCTCATCCCGGGAAATGAGATTTGTACCGAGGTCCGACATTACATTCGGATGTCCACGGTTTCGTCACCAGCAGTTTCAGTGCTCAGACTTCAGACAGCAGAAGCCGACGCATGAGCAGTTGAAATACTCAGAACCCTCAGGTATTGCGTACTTATAATGCAGTTGTAAAGTCGTTCCTGATTTATGTGGGATCTAACGAGAATTTAAGGAATGATTACGAATGATAAATTGACGAGGACTTCGAAGGAAATAATTGTTACATGTTCTAAGATATTAGTAAAATCTCCGTTGAAAATTCAGAGCGTAATTTGAAAAATCCCATCCGTAGATACGGTTCGGACAGACACATTTTCTATTGATCCACTACATATTTTGACCACAAGGAACAATCTGAAATAATTACTTAATTGAATATACATTTTACGTAATTTTTCGGTAGAGAAGGGAACTGCAATACCAGCTAAAGCATATCTCATTGTCATTAATTCCTGCCATCTTCTGTGCTTTAGCCAGTATAAAAGATTTATATGCATGCATGAATCACAAGCATAGTCAGAAACGGTCTCATGTGTATGGATAGATAGAGCTATAGATATAGATAGGTATGAGCATGTACAGACAGGTTCAGATATATAGAGAGGCAGGCAGATAGATAGATAGATAGACAGATAGACAGACAGACAGAGATAGATAGACAGATAGGAAGGCAGGAAGGCAGGCAGAAGACAGACAGATATATAGGGAGGTAGATAGATAGACAGATAGATAGATAGACAGATAGACAGAAGGCAGCGGGTTATTAGTCTGTAGTCCGTATTCTCTAATGTTATCTGTCTCCAGCTGGACAGAAATGAATGGTCCCCTTTTAGGTGTCTATGGTAATTACTCCGTTAAGCATTGAAGAATGAAGGTTTCTACCTGGATACTCCCATTTGCTACCCGTAGCAGAAGAGCGCCCAATTCACTGCAGAATTTCTTGCAAAATTCACACATAGACAGACGTAAAAGGTAAAGTTGTCCCTGTGCTCAACGAATTAAACACTAAGCCTTGAAGGCATATGGGGATTTGGATATATATATCAATATTTTCTTGATCTCGGCACTAGCTGGAGGTGAGTGGTCAGCTTCACGCCCCTGCTGCTTTATCCCCGGGGAAAGAGTCCCCGGTACTCATTGGATAGGAGGTTGGTTGGATCCCAGAGCCGGTCTGGACGACGTGGATAGGATAAAATTCTTGACCCTACCGGGACTGGAACTCTCACCCCTCGGTGGTCAACCCCGTAGCCAGTCGCTATACCGACTGAGCTATCCTGGCTCCTATAGACAGACGAAGGCAAAATATATTGAGATTTGTCTTGAAGGATTGAGGAAAACTACCGAAACTTTACGTGTAGGCAACACATTTCTAGGCCGAGAATCGAAATAGGAACTCAGATATGCAATGAGGAATACCAGCAATTTCATCACGTTCTTTAATTTTTAGGTAGAAGATAAGGAAATCCCCTTATATTAAAAAGAAGTGAAGCTGATCACTCGCCTACATCAAGCGTGGAGGTCTCTAATGTGTGGGGCTTCGCCTCCGAATCAATGGCATCGATATTCATATTTTTTCCTTGGCACTACAGCCCCAGTGGGCCTAGACCTACCTCCATGAACTCCGTTCACTTCGGTTTTTCTAGATCTTACACATTCGGTAGGACTCCATGGGCGAGTGATCAGCTCGTCGCAAGGCCTCTACCTATAGACAAACACAGAAAAACGCACACAAACATCCATGCCCTGAGTGGGATTCGAACCCACGATCCCGGCTTCCGAGCGAGCGAAGACAGTGCATGCCTTAGACCGCTCGGCTACCGAGACCGGCGGATATTCATTTTACGTCCACAAATTTCCAGTACATAGAAGTTGTTAAATATTGTATGAAATATTCAAGCTGTTGCAATGTTGATACTTACGAATATTTTGGTTTATGAAAATATTTGTATATGCTGTTATAGGCTCTTACCATATGCGCACAAAATTGCATTTCGATAAACACATTTCGTCATCAAACTGAAACGTAAATATTTATGGTTCCCATGTTCATATTTTTTGTTGTACTTGTATAATGGAAGGAATGAATGTGCAGAACGATAAATTTATCACAAAGCATATCTTTAGGACCGTATTTTTTTATTGCTAGTGGGGTGGGACTAAGCCCCTTGTACTGCGGCTACTTCTGGCCTATTGTACTAGCCCCAGATGATAGGTGAGGGTGATTGTGGAGCAGTTGGTGGAATGAAGATTGGCAGGGGAAACCGAAGTACTCGGAGAAAACCTGCCCCAGCGCCACTTTGTACACCACAAATCCCACTTGACCCAGCCCGGGATCGAACCCGGGCCGCCGCGGTGGGAATCCAGCGACTAACCGCTTGAGCTATGGCGCGGCCCTTTAGGACCGCAACTGTATAGTGTTAGTGCTGAATGCTATACAAGAACGTATAACGCAGCTATGTGATGCCCATAAAGCTAATCGTATTGATAAGAATATTATATTTAAGCATCCTGTTACACTCTACACAATATATGACACAAACTCCGTCATAAGTGCAACAATTTATTGTAGTTCTTTCGTCTTCCTTTCTTCTACACTACATGTTTCGGCCGTAAATGGCCATCATCAGGTGTAGACTCTCACGTAGCTGCTACACTGCACGTAGTTTAAAATTAAAAAAAAACACTAGTCTTCCCAATTGTTCACTTCTCCGTTGCTAACAGGTTTCGATATATCAGAATCCTCCCCGCTGATATCTGTCAGATATGTACATATGTACAATTGGGAAGACCTGTGTGTTTTTAAATTTTAAACTACGTGCAGTGTAGCAGCTACCTGAGAGTATACACCTGATGATGGCCATTTACGGCCGAAATATGTAGTGTAGAACAAAGGAAGATGAAAGAACTACAATAAATTGTTGCACTTAGGGCGGAGTTTGTATCATATATTGTATTGATAAGAACTGTCATAAACTCAGAACCTTCAATTAACCTGCTTAACGAATTACCGAACCTGAAGAAAATCGGTGGCCTGGAGAGACCCTCTTGTTTTGGGTGATGTTGCATCAGGCTCCCACTTTATCTCACTCTTCAAATTTTGCTTTTCAAAACAGAACGCTAGACGCACACAGAAAATCGGTAATTACACGTTTATATACTGAAAAAAAAAGAGGCAGCACTTAGATCGGAAACGTCGGCAGTATGTCCACACCCACACGGTTTAAAGATGAAAGAACGTAATTAACAATAAATAAATTATAGGTTCCGAGGCTTAACTATGAAAACGGGGGCAAATAAATAGCTAAGTTAGCTGAAATTTATGCTGAGTGATTCTAAATTATTGTCGGGGTTCCCGTTTGTAGCCCATGGAAAACCGGACAATAATTTAGAGATATTTTGTAGATCGAAAAATTAGTGATTATTAGCCTGTTTTCCTTATTTAAAAAAAAATGAAAGTAGGCTTATTCGAGCTCCATGCTATCTGTGTGTCTTTGAATCCCCCCATATTAACTTCTGAGTGCCTGAACCAATCTTTATGGAACTTGGTATCTAACGTACATCATGGCACCTGAGCTCATCTCAACAGCGTACTTCATAAATCCCTCCCATTAGCCTGTGTGTCTATATGTGTATCCCTCCTATCGCTCCTAGTATGTTATTAATACACTTGATGGGCGGTCGCTTCGAAGGAAACAGCAAGATTGAAATTTGTATCCGCGAGAGAAGCGGATACAAGTACTTATGTCCAAAACCCTGAATCATAAGTCGGATTAGAGTGTGTCGTATGAGAGTGCTTAGGCTTGAAGGCCAATATGACAAGTTGTTGACATACACTAAACTGTAGAAACTCCGATGAATGTACTAAGCTAATTGCTTACTTGGCATAAACCGATTTTATCGAAAACTTAGCTCCATGCTTCCCTGATCATTTCTTGTAATTACTGAGGTTTTGAAACTTATCGGTGTGAAGACCATTTCGTAACAATATTTCCTTCTTATGGAATATGACATAGTTTAATGTTATATATGTTTGTCAATGTTTTGGAGAAACCTGCAGCCTCAGTCTTCAGGGTTAAAAAAACTGGCTGCATCAGGTTCCTCTGACATGTTTGTACCATCTACTGAACTACATGATCTCATAACAAAGCAGCCAAGAACCTGGCGCTCACTGTTGTTACACGAACCACCTAAATTCCCAGAACGCGTAACACACGCGGGTCACGTTATGCACATACATGAAAAAAAAAGTTACTGATGAAATAAGGGAAACTCATCTGTTATAAAATGTGGGAAAACTTGTTAAGCGGTCAGGCACATGCGAGATGAAGTATACCAAGTGTAAGTAATAAAAGTTGTCCCTATAAGAGGCCGTGGAGGCCAATAGGGTTGTAAGGTGTCAAGGCTCCCACATTTTCTAGATAATCGGCTCACAGATATCGGCGAGGTTGTCATCCTTAAGCGGCAGCCGCCCTTTACCCCACAGGAAGATTTCTGGTACACTTTTTTGTTAGATGCTAAGTCAACCCCAGGTCCATACTGCGGCTGGAAGGGTTAGATTAATTGAAAAAATCACCTTCAACAGGACTCGCACCCGCGACCTTCTAGCTTGTAGCATAGTGTCTCAACCAACAACGCTACAGAGTACCCCATTTATATGATGTAGAACTATGTAATTCTTGTTCGATAAGCATCATGAGAAAACCTGGTACACTTCAATTTCAGCTTCTTAGAACTCAGGGATTACCATCACTACCAAATTTTATTCAAATTCGTTCAGTAGTTTTACATATGAAATATGTGAGGAGAAGGACCGACTTACCGACACGATGTCCCTTACTAAGTACGTTACAAGGCGGAGTCAGCGTTCAGACAGGTTTTCTTTAATTCGTGGGGTGGGGTCACACTGAGTCCACTTGATAATCCGTGTATTACTGGACCTACGTTCAAACTGTTATTCATCGATATCTCACAACAGAGAACTTGTTCAACCTTAAGTACTTCATGTGATCTTTATGGTGGATAATGTGGCAATGGGTCAGGCTTTCTCCGAGTACATAAATTTCCCTGCCAATTCTCATTGAACCAACTGCTTTACCTCTCTCATCTACCATTCGGGGCTGGAATAACGAATCATTTGTGGCCTCAGTATAAAGGGACTCAGTCTCACAGGATCCTAAGGATGAAAACAGTAAGGATATAAGAATAATAATGTGAAGACAGCCAGAAGGAACTGACTAAAACAAACAAGGTTCAGTAAGTTGAGCGATGCAGACCAGTTAATGGCCACGGCTGTTACAGGAATTACAGCACCCTGAGGAATAAGACTGAGTTCATGAAGACCAGGTGGGAGCTAAGGTTCCTTTGTAGTTACACTCTGCGCAAAACTGANGGAATAAGACTGAGTTCATGAAGACCAGGTGGGAGCTAAGGTTCCTCTGCGCAAAACTGGTGCTGTGGGATCGCCATAAATGTAAAACAGGAAGATTGAAACTGCATCTCAGAGACATGTATGTATGTATGGGGGGGGGGAAGGGGGGGGCCATAAGAACCGCCCCCCACACTGCGACCTTCAATGATCTATTGTGCTTTCCCTTGGATTATCCCTTTATTAACCCTACACTTTAAGCTGCCTCCTTAGTCTAGGTGTAACGTTCCCACCTCATGACTCAAGGTACACGGATTGTCGGAGGAGGTCGTGGAATTTTTAAGGGCGGAAAAATTCAGGGAACAAGTCCTCCGGGAGGGACTTTAAGCCGTGGGTCCCGTGTCGTAGATTTACGGCACATAAAAGATCCTCATGTCTCTAGGAGACCTCTGAGCAAAATTAGGCAAAATTTTTCCCGCCCAAGTAGTTTCCAATGCCTCCGATAGATGGGGAAGTTATCGGGTACCAATGCCAGTAGAGGGCCGACCTCGCTGGCAGAAAGGGGAGATAGCGGGCACCAGTACCAGTAGGATATGGCGACAGTAGAAATTAAAGGGGACATACAATAGACTATTAGTAGCGGTGCATGGGGAAACCCACCCCCTTTAATGAAGTGTAGTCACTCGGTTGCATAAAAAACTGACCCAAGTGACGAAATCTTAAATAAGCAATGGCCTCACAATCACACAGGAGCTCAGTGAGAACTGAGAATGAAATTGGCCAGAATTCACGTTCCTAGACCAAAACTTTAATTTAATTTGTATACCTGTAATTGCGGTTTCAATTACAGCACCTCTGTATATTGTATGTGGTGTACTCTATTACGCCGATCAGAGTGGCCGCACGGTATAAGGCAAGAACCGTCTTCGGGCCCTCGAACACTGGGATCGTGGGTCCGAATCTTACTTGAGAAATAGATGTCTGTGTGCATTTATTCTGTGTTTGTGTTGTCCTGTGTGTAGGTAGCGGCCTTGCAACGGGCTGATCCCCCGTCAAAGGTGTCATAACGAATGTGTCTAGATTAAGAAACTGAAAAATCGGTCAAGATTCATAAGGGCTGTAAGATAGATAGATAGATAGATAGATAGATAGATTGATAGATATTGTATAATATCTATCAGCATTTTAAAGTTAAATGCAGAGTAAAATCAAAGAGCTATTTCTCGTTATTATCTGAGGTAAATTATTTCCAATAATAGTCACCTTTTTCTTCACGAATAATACAAAAGGGTCCAAAATCAGATTTCGTCATATCTGTATATCCGCCGATCTGTTTACAGGTATCAACTAGAGATATACTGAACGAATTTTGGAGTTTTACTAGGATGTGCCGATAAAATTCCAACTCTGATACAAACTAAACAAAAATAATGGAAACTCTTCACGAAGACCTAGATACGTTTCTGCACACATCTCAGTTCCCTCAGTAAACTAAGTACGAAGAATAAAACGCGCATATTGCAACAAAACATTCTTTCTCTACTTTCGCAGGTTTCGATGTAACTAAACAAACAGGAATGTACCTCCCAGAATTAACATGCCATGAGAAGTTTACTGAACTCGTATTTCTGCAATCTACAATGGTATTCCGATCATACATTAAAATTACCGACACTTTCTATTTAATTATAGTTCGCACAGTTCGAACCCTGTTGTTTTTCTTGTGTCATTATCTGAAAACCACGCTGAAACACTCGCTTCTATTGGAATTCTTGTCTGAAGTATGATATTTATAAGAATAACATAAAATATTAGCATTCCACATCTGAAAATTTAGTGGCAGTAATGCAGTAAACGTGTCAGAATTGTTATGATATGCGTGCAATTCCTAAGCTGCCATTTCTGTCTTTTTTTGTATATCTCAGAAGATAATTCGTTCATTCATCAATGACTATAAAACCTTTTCGTTGGGCCATGAACGCTTTTTCAGTTTCGTAACCCTATACACAGTCGGTAGGACTCTTTGGATGAAGGATCAGCCCGTCTCAAGGTTGCTACCTACAGCAAAAACACAGAAGNTATAAAACCTTTTCGTTGGGCCATGAACGCTTTTTCAGTTTCGTAATCCTATACACAGACGGTAGAACTCTTTGGATGGGGGATCAGTCCGTCCCAAGGTTGCTACCTACACACAGAACAGCAAAAACACAGAATAAACGCACACAGATATGTATGTCTCGAGTGCGGTTTGAACCTATGACCCCAGAGTTCGAGCAGGCGAAGACAATTTATACCTTTGTCCGCGAGGCCACAGTGAGTGGCGTTCGAGAAGATAATGCTTTCCAAATACTGCATGAAGCCTTTATAATTAAAAGTACAGCATTATTAATAACATCTGAACATTGCTACTGGCCGTGCTGGAGTTTCTAGGGCTTTATTTTGGCTGTCCCTTGTAGAAAGAAACGGTGACAATATCAGCGGGAACAGGGATGCTCTACCAGGATATACCGTGTCTACAAGCATTAATCTGGAAGAGGATGTCCAGTGCTTAAAGTGATTATCTTCCCTGCTGGTTGGGGTGTCAGCACATCAGATGGGATTTGTTCAGCTGGTCGACTATTTGCTGTCCGAGGCAAGTGCGGGAAGGCTTAAAAATACTCTACTCACATCCACATGAACAACCTTTTATTTTGAGATGTAATGTTATTTAGTCTGTTAGTTGTTTTTCGACGTATCGGAAGAAATTGTTACCTTCATCTTGACGGTAGAATTGTTACTAGTTACTGCAGTGAGAACACTGAATGTCATTTATCACCGAAGAATACAGTGTTTCGGATGTAAGACTTGTAGCCTGGCGGAGGTCCATTGATATATCCGTGGAATGCACTAATTCATCTTTGGGGTCGAAGAGTAAGCCAAACAATAATTACCCAAAAGCAATTAAAGCATTTATCTACATTGCTTAACAGCACCTTGGACTAATTTTCGCTTTTCATGGGGAAGTTAATTTATGGCATCTTTATGTCCGTGTATGTGTGTTCAAATTAATGCTACTTTGTTAATTATCTGAGTATAGAGAAACTCAGTAAGATGAAGGCGCTCTAGTATGAGACTCTGATGTATAGGCATATTTAAATTATCTGCCATTAAAAACATAGGAAGGTTGCGATTTCTATTCCCAATGAGATCACTGGATTTTTCAATTGACCTAATCCTTTCAGTCGAACTATGGCACTGGAGTCGACGCAGCCTCTTAAGAGAAATGAATACCAGGAATCTTCCTGGGGGTAGAGGGCGGCCGCTGACAACGTCACAGCATCTGGGAGCCATTGTCGAGGAAATGTAAGAGTCTCGATGTCTCAAAACCCTATGGGCCTCCACAGCCTGTTACAGGGATAGCTCTACCCTTTTTTATCTTCTAACATTAAAAACACGCTTTAAAAGAAGGAACTTAAGACTACATAAAGAAGCGGAATAATAGCATAAGAATTTACTCTTCAGGAATGATTCAGAAATGAAGAATTAGCAACCAGTCTGACGAATACATGTTGGAAAAATGAAAAGTAGAAGGATAGACTTCGACAAGGATCAGACTAATAATAGCATTCTATGAAGTAGATGACATTGATGATGATGATGATGACGCAACCATCAGCAATATAAATATGTAGAATCTGTTTACATTATTTATGATCGTAGAATTTTATGCAGATACATAATTTAAAATTACACAACCCTTGTTGAAGATATGTTTGTGCAGAATAATAAACTAGAAAATTATCCACATCTTGAAATTTATTTTCCCTTTGCATTTTATCACAGTATTTTATGTACCATCATGGCTGGAGGAGTGTTACTTTGTATGATATTATGTTACAAATACACGTGCTAAAGTGGTTGAAACTTCGAGTTGTCTCTCGAAAATTACAAATTTGAGGAGAACGTTTGATATTAAAATTTTATTTATATTTATGTATTATTTATTTTTATGTTTATATTTATATAATTGTTCATAGATGTAAATGTATACAACGATAAATTAAGTACACGCCTATCACAGTGGCCTCACGGTCTGAGGCATGAGCTGCCTTCGTCACTCGAACGCTGGGATCGCGGGTTCAAATTTTACCCAAGGCATGGATATCTGTGTGCGATTATTCTGCGTTTGTGTTATACTGTGTGCAGATAGCGGCCTTGCGACGGGCTGATCCCCCGTC
>NW_019727402.1:1784131-1793580 GCF_002891405.2 Cryptotermes secundus | reverse complement strand
TGTAATGTTATTTAGTCTGTTAGTTGTTTTTCGACGTATCGGAAGAAATTGTTACCTTCATCTTGACGGTAGAATTGTTACTAGTTACTGCAGTGAGAACACTGAATGTCATTTATCACCGAAGAATACAGTGTTTCGGATGTAAGACTTGTAGCCTGGCGGAGGTCCATTGATATATCCGTGGAATGCACTAATTCATCTTTGGGGTCGAAGAGTAAGCCAAACAATAATTACCCAAAAGCAATTAAAGCATTTATCTACATTGCTTAACAGCACCTTGGACTAATTTTCGCTTTTCATGGGGAAGTTAATTTATGGCATCTTTATGTCCGTGTATGTGTGTTCAAATTAATGCTACTTTGTTAATTATCTGAGTATAGAGAAACTCAGTAAGATGAAGGCGCTCTAGTATGAGACTCTGATGTATAGGCATATTTAAATTATCTGCCATTAAAAACATAGGAAGGTTGCGATTTCTATTCCCAATGAGATCACTGGATTTTTCAATTGACCTAATCCTTTCAGTCGAACTATGGCACTGGAGTCGACGCAGCCTCTTAACAGAAATGAATACCAGGAATCTTCCTGGGGGTAGAGGGCGGCCGCTGACAACGTCACAGCATCTGGGAGCCATTGTCGAGGAAATGTAAGAGTCTCGATGTCTCAAAACCCTATGGGCCTCCACAGCCTGTTACAGGGATAGCTCTACCCTTTTTTATCTTCTAACATTAAAAACACGCTTTAAAAGAAGGAACTTAAGACTACATAAAGAAGCGGAATAATAGCATAAGAATTTACTCTTCAGGAATGATTCAGAAATGAAGAATTAGCAACCAGTCTGACGAATACATGTTGGAAAAATGAAAAGTAGAAGGATAGACTTCGACAAGGATCAGACTAATAATAGCATTCTATGAAGTAGATGACATTGATGATGATGATGATGACGCAACCATCAGCAATATAAATATGTAGAATCTGTTTACATTATTTATGATCGTAGAATTTTATGCAGATACATAATTTAAAATTACACAACCCTTGTTGAAGATATGTTTGTGCAGAATAATAAACTAGAAAATTATCCACATCTTGAAATTTATTTTCCCTTTGCATTTTATCACAGTATTTTATGTACCATCATGGCTGGAGGAGTGTTACTTTGTATGATATTATGTTACAAATACACGTGCTAAAGTGGTTGAAACTTCGAGTTGTCTCTCGAAAATTACAAATTTGAGGAGAACGTTTGATATTAAAATTTTATTTATATTTATGTATTATTTATTTTTATGTTTATATTTATATAATTGTTCATAGATGTAAATGTATACAACGATAAATTAAGTACACGCCTATCACAGTGGCCTCACGGTCTGAGGCATGAGCTGCCTTCGTCACTCGAACGCTGGGATCGCGGGTTCAAATTTTACCCAAGGCATGGATATCTGTGTGCGATTATTCTGCGTTTGTGTTATACTGTGTGCAGATAGCGGCCTTGCGACGGGCTGATCCCCCGTCCAGGAAGTCCTACCGACTCTGTAATAAAGATTACGGAACTAAAGAAGAGGCCAGGGCCATACAAAGAACTGCAGAGCCACTGATGAATGGAATTAGGTACATAGGCCATTAAATTTAAAGGTAAAGTAAGGCGAAGTTGGCCATGAACCGCTTTACAATGCGAAAATGTATGGACCAAAAAGGACAAGCACTCACAATCTCAGCCCCAAAATGAAGTTAGCGGACAGCTGAAATTACCGGCCACTTGAAAAGTAGATAAAGTTTCCTTCGTTACGTAATTTTCTCTGGCTTCCGCTCCTTTCTCCATGAAATATTTTCATCACTGTGTTCTCGAACGACCTCAATCAGTTAGAAATTTAATGTTTTTATATTAAGGAAAAAATAGTTTGTGAGTTATAATAACGTGAATTCTTGAACGTGGTTACCAAAGTTTCCAAGAAAATTGGTGCTTACATGTAAGTGAACGATGCAAATGGATGCTATGAAACCTAAGTAAATACCTAAAACACACGTTTCTACTTCTCAGAAGGCCAGAAACTAAACCCTCAATCTGCATTTTCTTCTTAGTGTGGGAGGCCAAATTTTACATACACACAAAACAGCTGGTAAAATTACAGATTTGTGAGACCAGTCTTTGTGTTTGCGACACTAGAGGATGATATAAGACTCTGATATGAGTAACAGGAAGCAGTCCCACAATTTAATGTACTATTTTTTGCGGCTACCATTTTTACTTGTTTAATGCAATATACAAACCTTTGAACTCCTCTACATTCTCGGGCGCTTTATTTGCTGCTTAATTTCTTCCGTACATTCTGGTAACGACATAAACACATCTCAGCATAATTAACCCATCTAAATTAATTTGGGTCGATCACATTGACCGTGCATTCTAAGGCATGAACTGTATTCGCTCGGTCGAACACTGGGGTCATTCGAGGCATGGATGTCTCTGTGTGTTTATTCTGTGTTTGTGTGTAGGTAACGGCTTTGCGACGGGCTGATCACTCATCCAAGGGGTCCTACCGACTGTATATATGATTAAGAAACTGAAATAGCGACCAAAAACTAAAGAAGGGGCTGTAGAAACATGGATAGAAATAAATTTAAATGAATGATAATTACAAAATCATTGCGTCTTTACACAAAAATTAGAGAATTTTAAGGGAAGCAATCATTACAGTTCCTTATATTGCTACCAACCCCCCATGTTATGCGTCGAATGGAGCCACCCAGTCTTGTGATTTACGCTTCTAGATTAGAAGTTAATGATGTCCGTGTCAGCATTCCGTGCTTTATAACATGTAAATATTTCATGGTACAGTGGACCTAGACTCTCTTCTTATCCATCCAGACCCCGTGACTTATTCATTGGGTCCAATCCACTCTCCAGGCTGTGCAGCGGCTATCGTCGTCCTAAACATATTAAAATTAATGCGTCATCGATCTAGCCTTTTAAGGATACAAAAACTCAACCAGTCTTTTGTGCAGGTCAAGGTTCCGTAGCAAATGATGAAACTACGTGACACTGATCAAAGGGATCTATATTGTGACATATTTGCTAAAGGCAAGAACTGTGAAGCCAGTAGAGACGGTCGTTGCTAGGTAACGGATCTGTAATAACGCAATGTAGTAACGGGAAATCAGTATTCTCTACGCGGTACGTGAGATATCTACGTGATGCAACAATAGAAAAACTGGTGGGAAAAGTGGTTTCCGTGTGATCCGCTCCGAGATGTTACAAATAGGACAATTTATGAGAGTTAGTGAGTGGAATGAGTTGGTTGATGAGTGACTGAGTTACTGAGTCGAGAGCTGCTGTATATGAGACCAAGGACAATTCGGGAAACCAGATTAAAAGAACATCCGCCGTTGGAAGCCGCTAGAAAGTAACGGCTAAGGAAGACTGAAAAGACGTTATGTGTGCTGTAGTTACAGTGATCTTTAGAATGTGTAATTCAGTGAGACTTTATTTGTAGTTACGATCTGTAAGTGTTCAATAAATCCAATTACTAATCCAAAACCCCGTTTATAATCACTATATGAAGTGACAATATTATATCTTGCCGAACTTCTTAGATCAGTTCCAACCATATGTAGACTGGAACTGAATTCATAAGTATATAGCGGCACGCCGACACAGAAGGTAATTCATGTAGGCCCTAATTAACGCCAGATATTTCGTGAAACTTTAGCTATCGAAGAATCAGTTACCTTCAGTTAAGCTTAGTTATGATCTCTCGAAGTAAATTCCGTAATGCGGTGACGTAAAATATATCACGACCACTTCCATCCACGTATGTTTCATCTTAACTGTTAATATTAATTCTGCCTCTTGATAAGAAATCCATAATATTCTGGGGCAGATGTAGAATCATTATACATCATAATCTTATTAATTAACTGAAAGGAAAAAATAACACATTTTCAGAAACTAATAGTTGCCGAAAGAGCACTGCCGATAATGTGTATTAATAAGAATTATTGTTTTCTTAATTTGTTCCCAAAGTAAAAACTAGTAATTCTGAGTAATGGTTACTCAGCTTATCTTGCAATACCAAGCATTTTATGGCATCTGAACTTTCATTTCTGCACTCATAAAACCCGCTACTGATCCCTATTCTGAGCCAGAAGAATCCAGTAGGTTCTAAAGGGTGCTGACGATGGTGTGTAACACTCAGAATTACTGTTTGTTTAGACTTTTCCATCGTCCGATATTCTACAGACTAAAAAACGCTACTTTTCGGAAACTGGATCTGTTTCCGTCGTCAGATGAGTGGTGAAGACACCTACTCACTGGACCAGTGATTGAGGTTAGCTCTTTGTAAGGAACACAACTGAGTGTCTTCTCCCCTCACCTGAGGACGGAAATAGATCCGGTTTCCGAAAAGTCGTGCTTTATAATCTATAGAATATCGGACGATGGAAAAAGTCCAAAAACCCAGCAATTCTCAGATGAACCCAGTCAATTCCCACCTGAACCTATGTAGTTATTAACAATTTATTATCACCGTCCAGTATAGGCCCATGTGTTAAAAGTGGTCTGTTTCTCAGTGGATTTCAAAAAGAAATTTTGTTACGTCCCACTTTCTCCCGTGTATATTATTGCGCTCTCCCAATAATATCTGGCGAAGCGTGCAAATTATGAAATTCCTCATCATGCACATTTTCTATATCCTCCTGTTACTTTCTCTTCCTTGTTTTCAAACTCTCTTTAGTATCTTGTTCTCAAACACCTCGAGATATGCATGGGACACAGAGAAGTGCTACTGTGTCAACAAATGTTTATCTACCTAACAGGATCCACGACACAGTGTTTTCTTTGAAACGTTAATTGATGCATAGCAGGTTACTACATCCATTCTTATACAGAGTACCAAAGTCCATTATTCTTGTTTACAAAAGCCTAACGCTGGGTCATTTCCTGAGTCAGAGGAATCTTAGTTAACACCCTCATATCCCATTTTTCTAAAGAACATTTTTAAATATTACCTTTTGTCTCCTCCTACACCCACCNCCGGCTCTACCAGATTGTCTGAGAACTAGTCGGTCTGGAACGGAGTCCACCCAGCCTCGTGAGGATAATTGAGGAGCTTTTCAAGGAAACAGCGGCTCTTGTCTAGAAAACCCAAATTAACGGCCATGGGGATTCGTTGCGCTGACCACGTGACACCCTCTATCCGCTAAAGTTGACACTAACTTCGCCAAGAAACGGCGGTCGCTCAGTCGGTACAGTTAGCTTGCGGACTCAAGCCACTGAGTTTTTTTGTTTGTTTGTATCTCAACAACTCAGTGCGTGCTACATGTCCCGATCAACCATTTCTCTTTATTCAAGAAATATTAGGAAACGGAAGGAAATTGTTAAGCTCCTATTCGTTCTTTGTTTATCTGAGGTTCAATATTCAGTTAACACTTTATTCTGAAACACCCGCGATTTTATGACATCTTAATTGGTGTTGTGACTTGCGTCTTGATCCTGAAGTCTGCTCAAACGGCAAACCTGAGAGTAAAAGTGGTAAGTTGCAAGCTACATAACGGTAAATTATAAAATGTGATGGATCTGGTGGGAAAATGTAAGCAATATTTTGTGGAAATATTCCAGAATTTATGCGGAGTGACTGAGAAGGGCAACGGCAAATTGTAAAGACAGCCAAGATTCGAAACTGAGATCTCCAGAGAATGAGCAACAAGGCTACACTGAGACATTCTGTAATATAATGATTATATGAGGTGAACTGGAAATGAGTACCTCGTTATTATAAGGCAAAGAGCTTCCTTTAACCTTCCGACTGTAAGACAACTGTAAATATTTGTTCGCTTCTCCGCTTTCCGCTCAAGATGGAGTTTAGATTGACGCCCCGTCCGCTTTACTCCCGGAGTCAGAGGTCTTTCTGTTCAATGTGACTCAGGTCGGTTCAGACTCTCATTAGATCTCGATGTGTTGTCAAAAATAACATCTTCTGCCCTCGGCGGGAATAGAACCCCAGCCATCCAATGAGTTAATTTACCGACCTAACTATCTACTTCAAAGTCAATTCAATTATGAAGAATCAACATTTGGTACATGCACTTTGATGCAACGAAGCTGAAATTATGGTTATTCGGCGTTAGAATCATACGTGAAGGCCATTTTGTTGTAGAGACACGCGCCAGCTACATTTTGAGTTCCAAATGAAAGCACAAAACCAGAGATTGCAACTGCATTGTGATTCTGGCAGCAATGATCTTGTTCCAACTACTGAACGTAGCTTCTTGTTTTATCATGTTTCTATGGTAACATCGTAAAAGATGGCGTGATGGTGGGTTGCGAGAGGGAGGAGAGAAACGTCTCAATTGTTCGAAAGATGTTGAAATCTGATCATTGAGATGCAGGGGGCGTGGCTATCGAAATCCGGTTTGCTTTGCTACATGCATTCGTTGTCTTTGTAAGGAAGACAGTCTTGTTTCAGGGCTCAGATAACAAGGAAATCAGCTCGAGGAATTTACTGACAGTCGCTTCGCACTTGAATGCATTCAGCTTTGTGTAAAAGGAGTTCCTGCCAGAACACATAGCACTAAATTTCTTAATACATATATATCCAGTCCTTAAATTATATTGTTGTTGTTATTGTTCTTATTGTTATTCATGATTATTATTTTTATAAGTATTTAATTCTATTTCTATGAAGATCTTATTACTGAATTACAGAATTCCTTAAATTTGTCACACATAACGTCAAAGATTTTGAGAGTGGCCATATCTGTAATTATGTACTTATGAATAATATTCCATATATAACGTATGTATGTTTACGGGCGTCGACAGAAGGGACAAGTCAGACATCTTTCTCTTTCTGGAATTTTGGAAAAAATCAAAATTGAAGAAAGAAAATACACGTATACTAAATATTAAATATATCCCTGGGGCTTATTAAGTACCACGTCATGAGCACATGTGGGGGAGTGCAGGTATAGCTCAACCATTTTTTGACCTCGACACTAGATGTAGGTGAGTGGCCAGCTTCACACACCGGTGTTTTACACTCGGCGAAAGGGTTTGCAGTATCCATCGTATAGGAGTCTGGAAGCTGTGGAGAAGAGAAACATTTCTTGTTCTGCTGGAAATCGAAATCCAACCGTCCAGACACTAGCCCATGGCTATACCGACTTAGCTATTTGTTGTAAAGTATGCACCATTATTGCATATTGTTCTGTTCATATAACAATTTCTATCGAAATCGGAGCGGCATTTAGACATATTGATTATTGGGATATGATGATTCTAAAATATTGTTGGGGTTTCCGTTTATAGACCATGTAAAACCCCCGTAACATTTCAATATCGCCCGGTGTAACAAGACTTAACAATTATTTTCTTACACGAATATATTATTCCCATGTTGGCTGCACTAAGCTTTGGTTAAGCCGATGTATTAGTACCGGAGTAAGTCTGCAAGTTTTTCGATGATTTTAGGCACTTACACAAGGCTCAAAATAACTGTAGCTTATGATATCACTATGACCGCCTTTGTAGTCTAGTGGCCAAAGTTCCTGGCTACAGACCGAAAGGTTCCGGGTTCGATTCCCGGCGTTACACTGATTTTCTTAGAAGTAGTTGGTTTGGAACGGAGTCCACTCAGCCTCCTAAGGACAATTGAGGAGCTACGAATAGAAAAGTAAAGGCTCCGGTCTAGAAAACCGACATTAACGGCCGTCGGGATTCGTTGCGCTGACCACGCTACACCCTCTATCCGCTAAAGTTGGCACCAATTTCGCCGACAAGCGGCGGTCGCTCGGTCAGTATAGTTCGCCTGCGGACTAAAGCCACGGAGTTTTAGTTTGTTTATATAATATCATTATAGCGTACAGCCGTACTGTCTGGCATTTTAATGGACGATATGTGGCAGACGAAGGGTTTTACGCGCCGCAGATCATAATCACAGACTTCGACGTTTGGCTTCATGTACGCTGTTGAAAGCGCATGCGTGTATTGCCCGATATTGTGTACTGTAATCCTTTCACACGGTCTGTCACATGACAACATCCCAAGAGCGCCATTACTGCAAATGCGAGCAGGGAACGGAAGAGAAGATTATACGAGAAAGAATTTAAGATGAAGATGGATAACAAGACGACAACTTAGAGGTGATGAACGTTTCGCAATTCGGTTGGAACATAAAAGGAAGAAGAAAAGCAGGATTGAAAAAAGGAGACAACGAAAATGGAGAATTCAGAAAGAGGACGAGCTGAAGAAGCAGTCCTGCGAGAAAACACTTGAGGTTGCAATAAAGACAGACTGGGGACCCAGAAAAATTGCGGCGCTGCAGTGATCGAGAGAGAAAGAGACAACGAAGACCGGACCATGACATGAAGCACTGTACCATAGAGTAATGTGCTTAAGAGATAGATGCTAGATCTTCTTTTATTTTTTTTATTGCTAGTGGGGTGGGACTAAGTCCCTTGTACTGTGGCCACTTCTGGCCTATTGTACCAGGCCCAGATGATAGGTGAGGCTGATTGTGGGGCAATTGGTGGAATGAGGATTGGCAGGGGAAACCGAAGTACTCGGAGAAAATCTGCCCCAGCGCCACTTTGTACACCACAAATCCCACTTGACCAGACCCGGGATCGAACCCGGACCGCCGTGTTGGGAAGCTAGCGAGCTTAAGCTATGGCGCGGTCTTCTTTGAATATTACTAAACTTTTACATTAACTTCTAATTGAGGCTGAGTGGGGTGGACTCAGCCTCTAACAGAAATGAGTACCAGGAATCGTTCTGGGGGCAAAGGATGATCGGCGCGTAAGGCTGATAACCTCATCACCATCTGCGAGCCGATTGTCTAGAGCAAGGGTCTCCAAACTACGGCCCGCGGGCCACATCCGGCCCGCGATGTAATTTTATCCGGCCCGCGAAAGAATTGTGCAGAAATGCGCCAAGTGAACTAATTTTCCAATGAGTACTGGTAAAAATAAATACTTGTTCATACATTTCAACTGATGTTTGTAATACCTCTCAAATATTAGTATCTTTTCGTGGCGTCGACGATGAACTTAATGTCACACAGGAAATAGCGTCACTTCACAGCATGCATGGCACTACAACAGGAGATATCTTCAAAGAAATACAAGAAACACTAACAGAATATAATTTGGACTGGAACCGTCTGCAGTGCGTGACAGTTGATGGAGGAAGAAACATGTCTGGCATAAAAATATGTTTGGTTGGCCAAATCACAAAAGCTTGTGAGGATGCAGGAATATCAAAGCCAATGTTTCTTCACTGTGTTATCTACCAACGAGCACTCGTGCAAAACACATTGATATGAGCTCTGTTTTAAAACCTGTTATTTCTATCGTTAATTTCATTCGCTGTCATGCACTTAACCATCGCCAGTTTCGGTCTTTTCTCAAGGAATGTGATTCCGAGCTTATTGACCTGACATATTATA
>NW_019727402.1:1783606-1783974 GCF_002891405.2 Cryptotermes secundus | reverse complement strand
ATTTGCTGATTTGGATGCCTGTGTTCAGGAAATTAGATTGTTTCAAAATCCGTTTGACTGTGATGCTACAGATGTCCCACGTCAAATTCAAATGGAAATTATTGAACTTCAGGAAAATAATCATATTAAAGACAAATACAGGGAAAGAAATTTGATCGAATCTTATAAATTTCTGTTCTCTGAGCAATTTCCAAATTTAAGGAAATTTGCTTGTAAAGTTATCTCCATTTTTGGGGCGACGTATGTGTGAACAAACCTTTTCCCAGATGAAGTACATCAAGTCGAAATACAGGGCAAATTTATCCGATGAACATTTAAAGTCGCTACTTGTGATTAGCGTTTTAAAATTTGAACCTCAATTTAATCAG
>NW_019727402.1:1782577-1783369 GCF_002891405.2 Cryptotermes secundus | reverse complement strand
TGGCCCGCGTTTCGAAAAGTTTGGAGACCCCTGGTCTAGAGAATGTGGAAACCTCGACGTCTCACAACCCTATGGGTCTCCACGGCCTGTTACAGGGATAACTTGATCTTTACTGACACTGAGAAAAATATGTCTATAAAATTATTCTGTTCTAAGAGAGAGAAGTGATTGAAGAAAGCGGAAGAAACTACATAACCAAGAGCTCAATATTCCAAGAACTTCAATAAATATTAACTTCCTAAGGTATGTGACGACCTTCCCAGCATCATGCAGTATGGCTGTTCCTTCAGCAAACCTACCGTTACGTAATCAACTGGACTGAAATGGATATAACTTAGACTTGCTGACATATATAATGACACAGTAATGACAAGTGAATAAATTTAGACTCATTAATGAAGATCTTGGATAATAAAGTCAGTCAGATTAATTCATTTAATATATCTATCACTGTCATTTCTGTCCACTTGTTTTTCTGTTCAACTGCTTTATATCTGAAACAACTTCAGTGAATTCGACGAAATTTGGTTGTTTGGTGTCTCATGTTAAAATAAGTGAATAATATTTCTTATTGTTGCAATACGTCGACCACTTTATATGAGAAGATCTCACACATGTATTATCGTTTCTAGAGGGAGAGAGGTGAAAATATCTGGGACCAGGCTTTGCCGAAGGGAAGATAACTGGTAAATACTTACTTACTTACTCATGGAGCTGAGCCCTTCTTGAGGAGCAGCCAAATCCACAGCTACTCAAGAATTTCTCAGCATTTTATGGAACCCGAAGGTTCAT
>NW_019727402.1:1737817-1782465 GCF_002891405.2 Cryptotermes secundus | reverse complement strand
TTATGTTTTGGGACAACAGACGAGAAGACAAAAGGTTCAGGACTGAATGGTAGTAAGCATTACCCGAGTTCAATCCTGATAACTGGTAAATATGCAAATAAATTCGTGATTAAAGTACGACAATTTTCGCCTAACTTTCTATCTTAGTTTCAGGTGTGTGCATGCTTTATCACAATTTTTATTACATATTTTCCTATTATTACCTTTCAACAAAGCCTGGTCTCAGGTATTTACACAGCTGTAGTTGTACTGACAAGGTTTATCCAGTGACTGAGGTTAGCTCTTCTAAGGGACCCGATATAGTAGGTGCCTCCCCCATTATATGAGGACGGAAACAGATCCAGTTTTCGAAACCTAGTTTTTTCTAGTTTTTAGAATACCGGAATATGGACGAAGTACAAAACCCCAGAAATTCTGAGGAATTAAAATATCGAAATACCTTTTACATACACTATCTATTAGACTTTATACTAAGACCAATTAATTCTGTTCACATGCAACAGGACTGTGAACTGGGGTATAACAAACAACGCTTAAACATAAGGAAGGTCTCTTGCTGCTAATACAATTAAGAAGCTTTGGAAATTGACAGATTTTCCGTTTACAATATAGTAAATGTTAACTACTGACGATTATTTTCTTTACTGACTGTTGCGAATATTGTGAACAATCTTGTAAGTTTCCGTGATCAAACAGGGTCCGCCTCAGAAAATAAAATGGATTGTAATTCTTTTCTGGTATAACACGACGAGACAAGTTCTGCCCCATAAACGATTCAGCGGATTACATGACCAGTTACGTCACTATAAAATGCACCGTCAAGGTCGTCATTATTATTTGAAATATCTTACTTAGCAGATAGATTTGGTCTTCTTCAAATGGAACGCTCCAGGGGTATATTTAAAGAAGGCGTAGTCTTTATTGAAGAGTATTTTTTTCTGTATGACGCCATGTAGCCCGGTGGAATTTTACCGAAATTTTAGTGGAAGGTATTGCCTCTATCTTCAGGATCGAATAGGAAACCAAGCAAGTAACGTACGGCTTGCTCTGATATATCTCCTTGCTCATTATTTGCTTGGCTTACTCTTCGACCCTAAACGTGGTGTTAATGCCTTCCTCTGAAATGTTGAACTTCTGTTAGACCATACGGCGTCACACAGAAGAACGTAACACTCTTTAAATCATCAATACATATTGTTCAGTTTCATGCGCTGGCTATGCGCCACCTTTACCGAAGGCAGAAATATCTGTTTTACTTTTAGACAGAAATGAGTAGAGGTCTCAAGGGTTGCATGAAGTTAAAGGGGGCTGGTAAATTGCCCTCAGTGTAACAGATATATAGTGGGGGGTGGAGTCCTACTGGGTCCACTCGTCGCGGCGGCCACTGATTGGACTATTGTAGCCTGCCCGGGTGATTATGATGATGGAGAACTTGGAAGAGTGAATATTGGCAGTGGAAACCGAAGTACTCGGAGAAAACCCGTCCCAGCACCACTTTTTCCACCACAAATCCCACTTGACCAGACTCGGGATCGAACCCGGGCCGCCGCGGTGGGAAGACAGCGACTAACCGCTTGAGCTATGGCGCGGCAATATGGAACCCGAAGGTTTATTACCTTGTTCACAAGAGTCCTCCAATGATCCCTATCCTGAGCCAGATCGATCCAATCCATACTATCCCATCTATCTCTCTAAGATCCATTTTATTATCCGCCCACCTACGCCTTGGTCTTCCCAGTGGTCTCTTTCCTTCTGGCATTCCCCCCAATATCCTATATGTATTCCTCTTCGCCCCCATTCGTGCTACCTTCCCTGCCCTGCCCTGTAAAATTATAATTTATGAAATTAGACTGTACGACCCTAATGTCATCAACCGACTCTGTAATATCCTGAAGTTCTACTTTGATGCATAAAACGATTATAGAATGTGTGTGGATTTTATTTGCAATGTACATTTATCGAAGTAAGGAGTCCCTTGTGTTCCCACCTACACTCGGCCGAAGCAACGAGTAGAATTATGCGTGACTTCTATGTCGTCGGCCATGCTTCTTCACAAGCGCTCCGTCCTCAACCGTCTCTCCACATACATCGTGCGTCATGACAGCCCCAAGCTGAGAAGTGTTTCTCTTGCTCCATGTCGCCCATTTCTCTTACATATGTATCACATGGCGCTCTGGGGGTTCTACTGGTGAGAAAGTTCCTATTTCCCAGCTGGTATAAAATTAAACGTCCGGCTTTAGCGTAACTAGGAAAAGTGGTCACGTCATGCAGAGCAACCAGTCTGGGTTGAATTCGGTCAATCAAATATTAGTGTCATATTGCGTAACAATTTCAAACATTTACTTGACAGCCTACAGAGTGCGTTTGAGAACTTTGTGCTGAGGAGAATATTTGGATCCAAGAGGGATGAAATAATGTAAGTTTGGAGAAAACTGCTTTATGAGGAGCTTCAGAACTTGTACTCTTCGCCAATTGTAATTAGAATGATCGAGTTAACATTTTAAAGACCGATTTTTTCTACTTCATATATAAATATGCAGTTCGTACCGCACAGGAAACACATTGCGTCTCCGTTATGAAGACCAACAGGTTAATGCTGCTTAAGGAAAAAATTGCTCTTCATTATGAGAACCATATGAAACACACACATGTACTGTACGAACAGAATGCAGGCTTTAATATGTTAAAGAAAATGACATATATAGAAGCCACGGGGCTTTAAAATGTTAAGAAGAATGAGCTTGGCAGGGCATGTAGAACACAGGGGAAATAAAAGAAATGCATACAGTGTTTTGGTAGGAAAGTCGGATGAAAGGAACCATCAGGGAGACCTAGACGTAGATGGGAGAATAATATTATAAAATGTATCTTAGAGAAACAGGATGGGGTGGTATGGACTGGATTAATGTGGCTCAGGATAGGGACCAGTGGCGGGCTCTTATGAGCATGAAAATGAAAGTTCGGGTTCCACCAAATGTTGGTAAATTCTTAAGTAGCTGCTTGACTCGTGGCTTCTCGTGAAGAAGTAGGCTTCATAAAGTTAGTTATTTACTTACTAATCACCTTACTGTTCATTTCGGAGCTGAAATCAGTAACCTTTCTCTGTGTCTGGGAGTTCAACTTCGGTTTTCCCTTCCTGAGGCTCTTCGCGGATTCACTCAGTCCTCTGGAGCAATACAATCGCATTAACGAACCCAGGTTTCTGGCAATACGAGTTTTTCGCCATCTTAGTTTCTCAGAACAGACTCAAAATACACTGAATGAATGAAATTGCTTCAATCATCAGTCATGCCTCTGTATTTGAACATCTTAACTGACACACGGCAATTACTCTCCTGGAAGAAACAATTACTGAACGTTTTTACTTCCATTAAATTCAGGTTCTAACAAAGAAAGGTCATAAAGTCACACATAATTTCCATGAATATCTGTTATAAGCCTTCAGAATTCTTATAATTTTTAGGTCCAAATTGTATTTAATTCTCATTTTAATATTTATACTTCTCAAAACACTTGCCATACGAAGAAAAGACTAAATTAATTTTTACAGGATTATAATTCATCCAGCCTAAACATAAAGACTGTCTTATATGTATTTAAATATTGAGCCGGGAGGGCGCAGTCGTATAGCGACTGACTACGGGCTAGACATCCCAAGGGAGCATAGTTCAAGTCCCTTTTGGGGCAAGAATTTTCACTTCTCCATGTCGTCCAGACCGGTTCTGGGGCTCACCCAGTCCCCTACCCAATGGGTATCGGGGGATCTTTCACCGGGGGTAAAGCGACCGGGGCGTGAAGCTGACCACTCACCTCAAACTAGTGCCGAGGTCAAGATTACGTGGATCTATACATCCGCTGCCCCATACGTCTTCATGGCGTAGTGCTTAATTAGTTATTTATTTAAATATTGCTAGCCAAGGCATAACTAGGACTGCAGCTTGTCCTAGATAAGTCCTTGAGGGCTTCAAGTAGATCTTCCCCCTCCTTCACTTGTTATATCCTGAAAGGAATGTGCCTTAAAACGCTATGGGATTCCCGAGGATAGTTGGATCACTGCATCAGAGTGGGTAGCCGTGTTTTTGTTTTCCAGCCTGAGAACACTCCAATTAGTGTTATTCAAGTGACACTGGCTTTGAATACTTCAACAGTGTAAGGGGAGACCAACTCGCCTGAGAGGCGTAGAGACAAAAAAAAAACGTTTTTCTGGAAAGTACCACAGCCAGTAATGAAATTAAAGGACTTTGGTATGTAAATGTTTCGGAAAGAAGACTGACTCTCGAAGCGCATCGGGTATTCTAGCCTTAGCAGCGTATTTCCTCTCAAGAAACCGTTGAGAAAAACTGGCTCTGGTATGTGAACCAAAAGTTTCTTATAAACAACTGACTACCTCAAGAATTATCACATATTCTTGGATTATGTACACGGTACAGACTTTATCAATTAACATCATCAGTCCGATTCTAGAAGGACCGGAGTGAATCCTAAACAACAACAACAACAACAACAACAAAGCTGAGTATCACAGATAACGTAGTGACTGGTGGAAGAGTAGTTGAACATGAATTTAATATTTAATTACTACAAGGAATATATTCATTGTGGTTTTAATTATCAAACCAATCTAAAATAAGGCAACCCTGCAATTGCAGAAGATTAATTCCGTTTCTTAAAATGGCTAAGTTTTCATTTCTTAGCATTAATTTGAGCCGATCACATTTGCCTCGTGGTCTAAGGCATGAACCGTCTTCGCCAGCTAGAACGCTGGGAACGTATGTTCGAATCCCACTCGAAGCATGGACGTCTGTGTGCGATTATTCTGTCTTTGTGTTGTTCTGCGTGTAGGTAGCGGCCTTGCGACGGGCTGATCCCCCGTCCAAGGAGTCCTACTGACTGTACAAGAGTAAGAAACTGAGAAAGCGGCAAAGGTTCAAATGAGGGCTGTAGGGCCATAGAGAAAGCATTAATTTGAAGAGCACGAATAGCAATACGCAGATACGTCTGTTACCCGAACACTACAGGCGTTTATAGTCGTGTTTCTTAAATCAGTTCTCTGTAGTATGTTTCTACCACATCCCAGTCTCTCCAATATTAAAATGAAAAAATGAATTTGTATACTTTCTACAGCTTATGGTAGTCCTATTAAATTATTTCCACCGACGCAATTAAAAAATAGATACTTTCAAAACTGGAGAGAGTGCCTCTGAAAGACACAGGTCGTCTATAGCAATGCGTCGTCTAGGTCGAGCTGGCTAGCATATACTAACACAGTGAAGGTGCTTCCATTCTGAAGAGGAAAACTTTAATGAATGGCTTTCGGAAGTGAGAAAAACTTGCTGGAAAAATATATTATTAAAACGTTCCTATATGATAGGAGGACAAGTAATGAAGGATAAAGTTATATTTTATTAAAATGTGGTGAAATTGTAAATAATATTTATAGAGAAACAAATTGTAGGTTGGAGAAAACTGCATAACGATGAGCTTCATATCTTGTATTCTTCTTCAAGTATAATTACAATGGTCAAGCCAACGAGGATGAGGTGGACAGGGCATGTAGCACGAACAGGGGAGAAGAGGAATGCACGTAGGATATTGGTGGGAAATCCAGAAGGAAAGAGCCACTAGCAAGGCCAAGACACAGGTGGGTGAACGACATTAAAACGGATCTGAGAGGGACAGAATGGGATGGTATGGACTGGATTGATCTGGCTTAAGATAGAGACCAGTGGGGGCTCTTGTGAACACGGTAATGAACCTTCGAGTTCCATAAAATGCTGGGAAGTTTTTGAGTAGCTACAAGATTAGCAGTTTCTCGAAAAGTGCTCAGATCTATGAGTGAGTGAGATGCTATTGTAGTCTGCCGTTAAGCATAAAACATAGACTCAACACAGATATACACGTACGGGCATTCTGCATGGAAGAGACAGTAATGAAAGGAATAACAAAAATCAGAGAAACAATTTTAAGGCGAGAGAGACATGATAACAACAGGACGGAATAGAAGTCGCCAAGCTTAATTCATTTATTTTTTTTTCATTTCATGCATCCTGTTGTGTTATAATATACAACTTCTTTATTAAAACCGTCACAACACAACTAATATCGAAAGAATCATTGTTTACATTCTCTACAGAACGGACAATATTTTGTAAGATGAGGCACCGACTAAATAATTAACATTAATATTACTACCTCTACATTACGAGCCTCCAATAACATTTTTTATATACAAATATAGAATACTTCAATTTGTCCGTGGGAATGCAACAAAATTACAAAAACCAACGACTGACTCGATGATGTAAAGCATCAATCGAAGAATTTTATACTTGTTTTATACTATAACTTTTGTTTTGTATTTTTACGTCAAGTATTTTATATAATTAATAATATTGTATCCAATTTTACTAGCACTGCGGTTCAGTGGTGTATTTGCCTGATGATGGCTATTAATAGCCGAAACATATAGCAGAGACAAGCCTAGGCACTGATCTTGATATTAGTTATGTTGTGACGGTTTCAATAAAGAAGTTGTATCTTAATTTATTTTCGTAAAAATGTAAAAGTATGTATATATTTTTGTAACAGGCCGTGGTGGCCTATAGGCCTGTGAAAAGTTGAGGCTCCCACATTTTCTAGACGATCGGCTCATGGGTGCTGTAAAAGGCTATCAGCCCAACGTGCCCTAATCCCTTTACCACCTCCCACCCCAAATATCCCTGGTACTCATTTCTGTTAGAGGCTGAGTCGAATCTAGTGCCATAGTGCAACTGGAAGGATTGGGTTAATTGGAAAAAATCCAATAACCTCATCGGAATCGAACCCTTTACCTTCTGGCTTGTAGCATATTGTCTGAACTAACTACGCTACCGTGTGTCGAATTTATTTTAGTTGCATTTAATACAATGTAATTTGTTTATTTTGCAAATACAAGGCAAAGATAAATTTACAAAACTATAAGGCTTATTTTGGACTCTATCCATCGTCTGGTATATATAAGACAAAAAAAGGTAAATTTGTCTTTGTGCTTAATTAAACACAAATAAATTAAGACGTTTGGGAAATTTCATTTAATTCTTTACTTCAGCATTAGATTTGAGTGATCAGCTTCACGTTCCGACCACTTAGGGCCTCCGGTACCCATTTGATAGGAAGATACGAGATCCCTAAGCTGCTCTTGACGCTGCGCAGAAGGGAAAGATTTTCACCCCCACCTCACCCACCCCGCGTCCTGCCATAGCCCAGCCGCGATACCATCTGAGTTATCTTAGCTCCCGACTCTAAATATACAGGTTAGCTCATTCGGCATAGCGACAGCCTACGGGCCAAATGGCTAGGGTTCGATTACCAGCAGAGGCAAGAGGTTTCTCTTCACTCCACAACGTCCAGACCGACTCTGGGTCTCACCTAACCTCCTGTTGAATGGGTACAGAGGGCTAGTTCTCCGAGGGTAAAGCGGTAGGGACTTCATGCTGACGAATTACTGCCATATTATTATTATTATTATTATTAGAGGGGGTGGGTTTCCCCATGCACCGCGACCAGTTGTTGATCTATTTTACGTCCCCCTTTGATATTCTACCAGTCTCCATACCCTACCGGTACTGGTGCATGCTATCAGCCCTGTTGAGCCAACGAGGTCGGCCCTCGGTATCTTGATACTTCCCCCATCTACCAGAGGCACTGGAAACTGCTTGGGCAGGAAATTTTTGCCTAATTTAGCTCAGAGGTCTCCTAGAGACATGAGGTTCTTTTACGTGCCGTAAATCCGCCCTTAAAAATTCCACAACTTCCGCCGGGTTTGAACCCGCGTACCTTGAGTCATGAGGTGGGAACGTTACCCGTAGACTACGGAGGCCGCTATCACCGCTATGTAGGGCAGAGGTCAATAATTTTTAGGTATATTTTCACTTCCCCATTCGCCTTCTCGATTTAGTGCCTAATTATTTAGGCACAGGAAAAAATTTACCTTTACTTAACTACTTGCCTGACACATGGGCGTGTTTGGCTACTCTGATGCAGAAGAAGTGGATGCTGTGGTGAAAATGAGTTAATCTGCAATATATTTAGAATAGTATAACAGTTCCCAAGCGAAGTAACGAGTTTGAGATTAAATTACACTCAATATGAGTACATGTGGAACTAATGAAGTCCTTGATTGAATGGGATTTTGTGGCAATCGATATGAGTACATTTGAATCACAGGTGACTGGAAGCGACTAGTGGAGACTTGGCTGATGTGCTAAAATGATTGTTCAATTATCAGCAATGCAATCTGAAATTGAATACGACCGACTTTGCTGCTATAGTCCGTGTTTGTTTGGTTCCATTGCAACTGGCATTCTAGCTTCCCCGTAATTGCTACAAAATGGGGTTCACAGCGACGGAAACATTCTGAACCTGAGATAATTCTTTCTTTACTTTGCAGAATGCATATGACAGATAATTCTACGGACTTCCAATATTCACGTGCAGTTATACAATTCTGTCAAATTTACTGGACTTCCATCAATAAGTGGTCATTAAAATTCATTTTCAGTTGATTACCGTCCACCACGTAACAGTATCAAGACTTAGAATTTCCACTTGCCTTCAGCTTTTCGTGCCGTCTATGTGCAACGTCGCTTAATAATCTCTCGTCGTTTTCTCTTTATTGTCGCTATATGTTTCGGCATCATCTTCAGGTATACAGGTTGTTGTGTTGAAAGAATCTGTTGCTCACTTTTTTAATTTTTTTAATTCACATCGTGAGGGGTGGAGCCCAGCTGAGTCCACTCGTCACGTCAGCCACTGATTGGCTTATTGTATCTGCCCCGGGTGATCAAGATGATGGAGAATTTGGTGGAATGATGATATCAAGGAAAACCGAAGTACTCGGAGAAAACCTGTCCCATGCCTCTTTGTCCACCACAAATCCCACTTGACCAGATCGGGGCTCGAACCCGGGCCACCGCGGTGAGAAGCCAGCGACTAACCGCTTGAGCTATGGCGAGGCCCTTCTTTCTCACTTAACTCTGTTCTGCTTTTCTTACGTATTTGCCTCGGAGTCTAGATTATGTGTGTTGACCAGCTGTTTTCATTTCGGTGTCCTTGAACAATTTCTATGTATGTGTTTGCTTTATGATCTTGTTGGTTTGATTGTTTGTGGCCCGTGGCAGTCCTGAATGTTTTCGTTTGGGTGGAAGTTTGTCATATGTTGGTTGGCCATAACGGTCACCGCACATTTTTCTGCCTACTCGGCCATCATCAGGTGCGTTGAGCGGTGCAACTTTCAAACGCCCGAACGAATTTTCGTAAGTTTTGTTGGGCGCCCTCACGGTTGTATGCAAGTGACAGTTGATGACAACTTCTTGTCATGCCTGTAGGTTTCTGGTGTGTTGCGTTGTCACTTTTTCTAAGTGCTATTTCTATGACATATTTCTATCTAAAAAGCTTATCATCAGTTAAATAACTGTACGTAATTTCTGCGCTGTATTGTTATTTATAATTTCACTGTTCTAAAACTTGGTTAAAACTAGTTAAAATTATTGTTGACGTTTCTTAATATTAATTGGTTAAATCTCGTTCCTTTTTTCAGATGATATTCCGTGGTTTCTGGGGTTACGTGCGGAATCTTGCTATGATATAGAGCTGCTGTGTGGCCTACCGCCTGCCTACGAGAATGACAAGGAGACGTGTCTTCAAGACTGGCCCTACAAGTTAAATCATTATCCAGAGCAACAGAATGCCAAAATATCATATTTTATTATAATCCTAAAGGTACAGGTAAAGTTATCCTTGTCCTTAACTTAATAAGCACTACGCCATGAAGGCGTATGGGGGAGTGGATATATAGAACCATATTTACTTGACCTCGGCACTAGTTGAAGTTCAGTGGTCAGCTTCACGTCACTGCCGCTTTACCCCCGGGGAAAGAGGCCCCGGTACCCATTGGATATGATGTGAACGGACCCCAGAGCCGGTTTGGACAATGTGAAGAAGACAATAACCTAGAAATTAACAGGACTCCAAACTCCGAGCTCTCGGTCGTCCAGCCCGTAGCCAGTCGCTATACTGACTGCGCTATCCCGGGTCCTCACGCCCAGCCCGTAGCCAGTCGCTATACCGACTGCGCTATCCCGGCTCCTCACGTCCAGCCCGTAGCCAGTCGCTATACTGACTGCGCTATCCCGGCTCCTCACGTCCAGCCCGTAGCCAGTCGCTATACCGACTGCACTATCCCGGGTCCTCACGTCCAGCCCGTAGCCAGTCGCTATACAGACTGCGGTACGACTATCCACTGTGCATAATTTTCTATTTCTGATATTCAGTGCGAGTGAACATAAAATCTCTATCATTTTAATATCAAGTGAGAATGTGAATTATTTTACCATAAACAAAATATATAGTCATGTTTGTAGCAATTAGATATGTAAACTATTATTTCTACCGTACAACATAAGAGAGTGGGGGGTGGCTTAACGAATGCAATATCCCGGAATTTGCCTGGAAGGATCAAGAAACCCATTAGTCAAAATAGCCGGTATCCCAGCCGAAATCAGAATAAAATCACCTCCCGAATACAAGTGTAGGAAGCAACTGGTACCAGCAACCTACTCATTACCATTCTTCGTACTACACAGAAATTACTTTTAGTAACTATTCAGAAGAACCTCATAATGAAGCGCTAATGGGCGTGAGGTTAAAACTCCATGCACTCTTAGTCTCGGTACTGTGAATATACGGGTGGACAGTTTCGCTCCCCGGCCGCTTGAATCTCGAGGAGAGGAGTCCTTGGTATTCACTGAGGGCCCTCAGGGAGCGGGCCTGTGTGAGTCCAAAGTAGAAGGAGAAAGTGTGTAGCTGCCGGAAACGGAACTCCTGTTGCCCAACTCACAGTACGTCGCTCAATTAACTCAACTGTCCATACAGCACTCGGACAATGAGATCAAGAAAACAAATGTCCAACCCAATTCAGCGCCCTCTCAAGATATTATGACAAAAGTAGTGAATTATCCGTTGACATTTCCTAAACCTAGCTGCGGCTTCCATGGATAATAATTCCACTGATCCAACACTGAACGCCCTTGACGGACATTTTCAAATGATTTCACTGAATATGAACGTTGTTTAACTCTTGTGGGCAGAGGTCAACACCACAATACCGGCTGAAGCATAGGTGTCTATCATTGCCTGCTATTGCTGTCATCTTCTGGTCGTGTTCGTAATTACTACCAATGCCACATATCCATGTATGTTACATGCATATATATAAACAGCATCCCACTTCAGGACTATATACATCTACAGGCCTTATTCGCATTTACTTTCTCATTTGAAGTTATCACAGTGGTAACTATGCAGTGATGCCGTATAATCCGGTAGAAATTTATTAATGTTTCGGAGAATATACTGCCTCCATCTTCAGAGCTATGAGTAAGCCGAGAAGCAAAAATAAAACGGAAGTATTGACAGATTTGCTTGTTTGGCTTATTGCTCATCCCTGAAGATCCCTGAAGTAGTTTATTTCGAAACGTCGGTAAACTTCTACCGACCTACAGGCTGTAATTATCCTTTATTTACCGAGTGGTACTGCCTAGTTCGGTTGAGCTCCAATTTGCCTACACCTACACAAGCGTCATATCAGGAAATGCGCGGTTTCGGATTCCTAGTAGTAGGTGTATTTGGCGTTCTCAATCAAGCTTACCCTACATACCATTGAATACGAGTAAGCTGACTGTGGTCAACTCCTGATTCCTTTTAACTCGTCTCTAAATCCCTTTGGAAGACTGATCAGAATACATGACATTGTAAACGTAAAAATAAAGAAGCAAATTTATCCCTGTACTTAAACATATAATTAAGCACTACGTCATGAAGGCGTATGGGGGGGGGGTATATATGCAAACGTTCTTGATCTGGACACTAGATGAAGTTAATCAGCCTGCTTCAAGCCCTTATACATTGCCCCTGGAGCTAGATCTCTCGGTAACCATTGGATAGGTCTCATAGCTGCTCATGATGATATTTCAAACAGAGAAATGTCTTGCCCCTACCGGGAATCAAAACCATGTTCTCCTGCCGTAGTTTAGTCGCTGAACTAACGAAGCTATGCAGGATTGCAAAGGATTTTTTATCCTAATTACTGATTTATAATATATTATTTGTTTAGGAGCCGGGATAGCGCAGTCGGTATAGGGACTGGCCACGGACTGGACTACCGAGGGGTCGGAGTTCGAGTCCCTGTGGGGGCAAGAATTTTCTCTTCTTCAAGCAGTCCAGACAGGCTCTTGAGTCCACCCAACCTCATATCCAATGGTAACAGGTGGCTCTTTCCCCGGGGGTAAAGCGGCAGGGCGTGAGGCTGACCACTCACCTCCAATTAGTTCCGAGGTCAAGAAAATATGGAACTATACATCCACTCACCCATACGCCTTCATGGCGTAGTGTTAATTAGTTAAGCAAGG
The DNA here is from genome assembly GCF_002891405.2 of Cryptotermes secundus. Taxonomy (NCBI): domain Eukaryota; kingdom Metazoa; phylum Arthropoda; class Insecta; order Blattodea; family Kalotermitidae; genus Cryptotermes; species Cryptotermes secundus. The sequence continues at coordinate 1,770,019 of NW_019727402.1, read as the reverse complement.
AACAACTTTACCTTTTAATATGTTATTTGTTTACATCAGTATGAGTGGAAATTGTGTTCAATCAGGGCGAATATTTGATAATAATTTAAAAATTTTATTGTACTGGTGATACTGTATTGTCCGTGTACGCCTGAAACAACCCTTATTCAGCACCTATGTTAAACTACGTACAATAATAACAGAGTGTGAGTTTTATGAACGATCTATGCGTACATGCTAGGAGACACTTTAATGCAGGCTCCGTATTTTATATGTTTTGGAGGAGCAGTAATGTCACGTGATTATCTCTATGATGCCCCTGGCGTGGCAATAATGTATCAGAGATTCTTCTTTTTTGTACAAGTACACAACAGGTGGCTGATTCAAGCCAGATAAACTTTCTCCTGTCTCCTGTTCGGTGAGCTGGAACTCCCTCGTCTTCCTGGTATTTTCTTTGAAGAGAGTTGCCCTATTATATTTCATATAGCTGAAGACGTGTATACTAAAGTTGTTTCAAGAACTTGTAACGATATTCTGAGGGGAATTCATAGCAGTTTAATTATTTCTGAATAAACCCCTTCTTCTAATTTGGAATAGATTTAAAGATTTGAAGCGCTGTTGTTAATGTGTATACCTAACTGTATTAACTATGTGTATAGCACCTGATTTAATATCAGTATTTTTTTTTCATTTACCTAGATCATATTAATGCGAATCATATGAATCCCAAAATACACAATGATTATTTCCTTAAGTAGCATTCACCGAATGGGCTTCGTAAAGGAAGCAGGAAACATTCACCGTGAGAGAGGAACTGGGTTTTTAATATATTATTAAAATAAGTTTTAAAATTCAAGATCGTGAAAGTAGTTGTGATGATGAATAAATTTTAAATAGTTATAATCCGAAGATGAATCAGAAGCTCTTACAGGAGAAACCCCCTCTCATATAAGAAAATATTTACACAAAACTGGAAGGTAAAATCATTAAGTTTAAACAAGTTTAATGTAAATAATTAAACTATTTATATACCCTTTCATATTTTGGCCCTTCGGGGCCATCTTCTGAGGGTCAACGTTAGTAGTAACTGACTTTGTACTTACTAAGAATATTATTATAACACGTTATAGAATCATGTCAATATAATACTCGCAGTATAGTATTGTAGGTATTTAAATATTATCGGTAAATGGTTTCTTGCGCTTTGTTGTGTCTTCTAATTGATACTTTTTTTTAAACTATTTGTTACATGCCTAAATTTCCTGTTCAATCGGTGTAGTCTCAGTGAGTGTTAGACTGACAGAGGAAAGGGACAAGTAGAGATGGTCTGTCGTTCCAAGATTTTAATTAACATACGTGTAGTTCTCTTGCGGACCACGGGCCACGGAGTTTTTATACATATTTTTATTTTTAAGAGACGCTATATAAGAAATTTCCTCTGCTGCCATAATCCTATAACATGCATGTGTTTTTATACACCAGGGTTTTAAAGTTTTAACAGCGCAACGAGTGAACAGCACGCGAGCTGGTAATTCTAGTTACATGTATTTCACATTGCTCTTTTCACGGATTCCGACTCTGATTTTTAATTCAACTCACTCAACGCAACTAAAAGTTTTTAACGTCATTCTCACATTTATCACTCTCCGTTTATTTATCTTACGTATGCCAAAAAACAGAGTAAGAATAAGTTAACTTAATACGAATTCGAAAAGTCCATTGGAGTACTGCTTCACGCTGTTTCATCGTTAGACTAGTTTTAACTTCTCCACTCTTTGCGCCTTTCAATAACAATGTCACCATCCACACATTTTAGTGGATATTTCTGACTCTTGTAGAACACTGTAGCACTTTAGGTCCAGATTCCTTTGCTTCAGTCGTTACAACACTGCAATCTCAGATATTGGAGAATTCCTAGCGTCACTCAACGCCCGATACTCTACAGGGACGGAATTCGACCAACTCAGAACACGCAGAATAACCAATCGCGCAGAGCCGAAAGTGAGAAGCTTGCGAGTTAATAATTATGAGCGTAGATGCGGGGGTGCCGACTGCCCCCTGGGCCCTTCCCTAGGAGCCTTATATTTTCATACACATTCCAATGTGTTTCTTACACAGTGTTCACTGTTAAGCCTCCATCTTTCATTATAATTCTATTTCATGCCTCTCAATCAGGGGGCACGCGGTAGCACTATGCTACAAGCTGTAACATATACGGTTCGATTCCTGATGAGCTCATCGATTTTTTTCAATTTAATTAATCCTTCCAGGCACAATATGGTCATGGGGTCGACTCAGCCTCTGACAATTGACTACCAGGAAGATTCCTGGGGGTAAAGGGCTGCCGGAGCGTAAGGCTGACAACTTAACCGCCATCAGTGAGCCTATTTTCTAGAAGATGTGGGAGCCTCGATCTCTCACACACTTATGGGTCTTCACGGCTTGTTACAGGGATAGCTTTACCTTTTTACTTATCGATCTCTGAATGCAAATATTGTGTAGCTTATTTAATTATGAATCATGCCATGAAGATGTATGATAGAGTGGAGATACAACTTAACATTTAATCTCGGCATTAGATCGATGTGAGTGCCCAGGTTCACCCCGCTATATCTTTACCCTTGGGGAACAGGAGACTGGGTGGGCCCCCGGATCAGTTTGAGCCTCATGGAGAAGATAAGAATCCCTTGCCTCTAATGGGAATCGGAGCCCTACTCCTCGGTCTTGCAGCCCGTAGCCTAGTCCCTAAACCTACTGAGCTATTCCGGTTTCATCAGTAGCTACATTAGTTTGTATAGAGTCGACTGGTGGTCATAAAGTGATCATTTCTTTGGATACTGTATATCGTTCTAATTATTTGGAACGACGTTTCGGAGGCTGGATTATATTTCCATCCTCAGGTAAAAGCTTACTCAGTTGGGATCAATCGACAGAGAGTAGACTCATATATAGATTATGAAGTCGAAATAATTAGAAAGGAAACGGTCGTGGTTCAATTGCGACAGTAGCTCAGAATTTGTCTGGAAGGACTAAGTAAGACCTCGAAAAACGTCAATCATGACAGCTAATGTCGAAGCCGAGATTTAAACCGAGCACCTCCCGAATAAATATGTAGAGCATTAACTGCCGTTAACTAATCTGTATGTCTTTCTCATCTCTTACTGTATCACATCATAATATAATCATATCAACTAAATACAGCACACCCATTTATAATGTGACGTGTATATCCATTGCTAGGCAACGACTCGGTAAACACCTGCCCACGGTAAAAATGCCTCAACAATAGAGAGGCTGTTTTCTATGTGATTCGCGCGGCGACCGTTGCTATGTAATTGTGCGGTAAACACGCCTAAAACAATACAGGATAATAGAAGACGATGTTTTCCGTGGGGTCCGTGCAAAGTGGTCATAATGAATTCAATTGAGCAGTATAGTGGAGAATCGAGTTTCGAGAAGCCAGCCTGCCGGGATATGAGCTGGGAAGCAGAGGAATTGATTTGAGTCGAGTCTTCGGAATTGGCAGCTGCAGGATAAACGCAAGAAAGCAATTGGGTTGTATAAAGAAGACTCCATGTGTGATTTGAAGTGATAGTGAGATTGTTATAAATCCGTTGCCTGGATAAGACTAGTGAAGACTGAGAATCCCAGTGTGTATGCAACGGCGAACTGTAAATTGAGTAGAAGAGCGATAAAGCTGTACAGCTTGTAGTTCCGAGTTGCGAATGTATAAGGTGTAATAAATCCAATGATCCAATCCAAAACCCGTCTTATAAGTCACGCGCAACGCCGTACACGTGAACATATTGCCTTATAGACGTGGCATTTGTAAAGCAGACAATTATAATAACTTGTATCTCAGTTTCCCACAACGGTGGCTATAAATAGTGATGCCGTTTTGTCCGGTAGAAGTTCACCGAAGTTTCCGAGGAACTTATTTCCTTCATCTTCAGGGCCTAAGAATAAGCGAAGCAAGTAAAGAGCTTTATTTCTGACCAGCTTCTTGCTGCTTATGTCTGGCTTAATCTTCAACCCTGAAGATTGAAGTAGAACTTTCCTTCGAAACATCGGTGAACTTCTATCAGGCAACAAGGTGTCACGTCCGAGAATATACTGTACATTTACAATAAATGTAACAGTAACACAGGTACAAGTGACTTGTAAAACTAATTTTTTTATTGCCAGTGGGGTGTGACTAAGCCCCTTGTACTGCGGCCACTTCTGGCCTATTGTACCAGCCCCAGATGATAGGTGAGGCTGATTGTGGAGCAATTGGTGGAATGAAGATTGGCAGGGGAAACCGAAGTACTAGGAGAAAGCTGCCCCAGTGCCACTTTGTCCACCACAAATCTTACTTGACCAAACCCGGGATCGAACCCGGGCCGCCGCGATGGGAAGCCCGTGACTAACCGCTTGAGCTATGGCGCTAAAACTACATTACGCAAGAACATGCTAACAGGAAGCTAAAAACAGGAATTTTTGAAGTAATATTAGTAAAAGGAATCTCTTTAAATTACTTGTAGATGACGTATGTGGACTTCTGAAGTATTTATGGTTGGTACAGGGTGATATGGGGAGTGAGGGCATGGAGATGTGAGATATTATCATAAAACATGACCAATTTCCTTAAACTGCATTTAGGTCGCCAGTAAGTCAACAGCGGTATTGAATATAGTGGCCATTTACCACAAAATCGAGTTTGTTGCGAATTCCATATTAAGTACCTCGTAGTGGAGCACATGTTTTGCTAGCGTTTACGTGACAGTTAAGTAACTACAGGATGTAACTTCTTTCTCTAGAACTTCGCAAGTTACATAGCTTGTTAAGAAATTTCTAGTCCGCCAGACTTTGTGGTTTACATGCAGCTACAATCCAACAATTTCTTAATAATTTCACACCTTTTCCTAGTGGCCTCTTCCCTTGAAGGGCCTGTATTCTCAACTTCTTTTTTGAATCCTTCAATACTGTACGATTCAAACTGAAATGACAAACAAACGCGATACAGAACGAGAAAGGTAGATCAGATCAAGGATCTGAAATCTATGCAATAACAACTCATCTCTTTGGCGTGTCTGCTTAGTGCTGTATTTCGAAATAAATTTACGTTTAAATATTACATCTCTGCATGTGATTTGCGAGATTTCCAGTTTATTAGTGCTGCCTGTCGGTCTAACGATTTTCTTCTTTATGAGTTCACTTTGTTACATCAACTCTGTAAGTAATATTTGTTAACACTTGTTACATGAAGGACGAAAATAACTTCGTTTGGAAATATAAATTCAAGCAACACTACTCTATTATGTTGTACCTTGTTATATTTACATTTGCAGGAAACATAGGCAATTGCATCACTATGTAAACACAATTACACAATTCTCTTATCTTTAAAGTGTGCTGGAAAATGTAAAATATTAAGTTAAGCATTTCTTCTGATTCTCCATTCAAAGCAACCATGCTTTGCTTTCGTGCAGCCTCAACAATTCAACGTTAAGAAAACAGGAAAGTTGAGTTATTCAGGGCAGTAGCTTTAACAGCCAGGTGTCTGAAAAGCCACGTGCATGTAATATTCCATAACAAAGGAAAGGCTAATTTATTTCTGGGTTTAATTAATTAAGCTACGTGTGATTAAGACATACTGAGAAATGGAGATACAGTTCCACCATTCTTAGCCTCTATACGAGACGGAGGTGAGTGGTTAGATTCACGCCACGGCCGCTTTACGCCCGGGGAAAGAGTTCCCGGTAGCCATTGTGCAGGAGTATGGGTGGGCGCCAAACTGGTCTGGAAGATCTCTCCCTACTGCCGGAAATCGAACTCAGATTTCTCGCTCTCCTAGCCCGCAGTCTACTCTTTATACCTAACGCTAGCAAATATATTTTGCGAAGTTTGAAGTTTCCAGGGTAGCGGCGAATTTGAAGTGCTCTGACTTCCGGAACTCTACCTCATGTAGTCTGTTAGAAGTTTGAAGGAATTCTAGAGGTAAAAACAGCCTCCATCTTCAGGATCTAAGAGCAAAAAAACGTAAACACGCAAGAAATATTCTCGACACTGCCTTGCTTGAATTATTCTTTGACTTTGTAAGTGTAGATAGCACGTTCCTCCGAAACGTCTGTACAATGTTACCAGGCTACACACCTTGTCATCCCAGAAAATAATACTTTTCAATGTCAGTTTTAATACTTGTGGGTCTTACATTGCCTGTTGTTGAATTAACACATCGTCTGTCAGCTAAGAATTTCTTACAAGTACAGTTCCTATCTAAAAGTTAAACATTAAAACACATTAACAGTAATTTTGTGGCTGTGAATATTGGTCTCGCCGTCAAGGGGGGGGGGGTTGAGAAAACGATGTCGGACTGTTTGAGAACAAAGTAGCGGGTTACTCAGAACTACGAGTACGTGAGGGGATGGAACGTAAGGACGAGTAGGCACAGCGTGGAGCTCCTTAATTTGTACGTTTCACGTAATATTATTAGGATGACTAGCACAGGGAGGATAAGATGGGACAGACCTGTAGCAGGCATGGAAACATAACAAATGCGTACAGAAATATACTCGGAAACCTGAAGCAAGATACCATATGTAACGCCTTGGGAGAGATGGGGAAAAAAAATAAAAGTATTCCTGTGACAGGCCGTAACTGACCCTTAGGGTTGTGACACGTTGAGGTTCTCACATTTTCTGGACAATCGACTCACACAAGACGGTGAGGTTGTCAGCCTTACGCTCCGGCAGCCCTTTACCCCCAACAGTATTACTAGTACTCATTTCTTTTAGAGGCTGAGTCGACCCCAGGGCCATAGTGAGGCTGGAAGGATTAGGTAGATTGAAAAAAATCCAATGACATCATCGGGACTTGAACCCGCGATCTTCCGGCTTGTAGCATAGTGCCTCAACCAACCACGCTACCGTGGAGAAACATTATTAAAATTTATTTAAAAAATATTTTGTATGAGACTGAACTTAACTTTAATTTCTCGGGATGGGAAATGAAATTGACTGACTCTGTATGTTTAATATTTGAAAAGACATGGCTCATCTCCTCTGAATCCCCTTCCGCGAACATTTCTGTTTCTCTTCCTATGTCCCTGCCTGTTGTGACGAAAGGAAACATATGAAAGGCCTTCAGCCAACGCATTTCGCCGTAAAGCTGATGTCGAGGATATTAACATATGCCCCTTTCCTAAGCGAACACTGGAGTTGGTAGAGCATTAAGCAAGCTGTTTTATGTGAATTGCGTTTTTGTTTCTCAGTGTTCATATCTGTGAAATCTACAAAGTTTGTCACTATGTCACAAATATCTCTGAGGAAATGACGAACCACATACAAAAGAAAACATTTATATAAAAGCTATCCTAAAATTCAGAATCACATAACGACAAAAAGTAAGATATATTCACAAACGAATGAGATAAAATACTAAGAAAAAATATTCACATAAGGAAGTAACAAAAAGTTGGAGAAAATTTAAAAGGCAAACATGGAAATAGAGAAGAAAGAAGCAGGAAGAACTAAACAACAAAAGCAGAGAAAAAGAAGAAGCAACATCTTTTACGTTCCGGCAAAAAACCCGTCTATTTTTGCACATTTCTTTAAGTCTACAGGCATAAAGCACAACATCCTCCGAATCTCTGGTTTTCAGAACTTTTGTCTGCGTTTATAAGAAGAGCATTGGGAGATCACATGCATGACTGCATCAAGACAGAAACCAAGCGAGGCCAATAAAACGCGCGCTGTCTGAGCTTGCATCTCTCTTACTGGTTCTGTGGAGATGTAATAAAACTGGAGCCTGCACCTTCCGATCTTATCACGTGTTATATTTATGTGCAAACCTTTCTGTCACGTAATATCGAAGTTCAACAGGAAACACCAGCTTCCACGCCCCAATTTCGTCATTTTGAGAAGACTAAACATTGAATGATAATTTGTCACTCTGCAGGCAGATCCTTCAACAAGGGATAACTAGGCGGAAGTCTGAATACTTGCGTACTTAGCTGCAGAAATGTATTTTAGTGTAAGACCAATGACCTCGTTGTGAACTACGACCTTATCGTGGGGTGGAAATTTGAATGCCTCAATGACCTGGAGAATTATACTGGCGGGAGCGTAAGATTCTGGTAGAGTCACCCATGTCAGACAGGTCAAAATATAGGGGCCAAACGGAGTGCAGTCCCTGGTCCTCTAGGCTAAATACTCCACCCTGGAGGAATTTACCGTTACGAGACCTCTAGAAACCTGTGGAGGAAGACAGCGTTACGTTTGGTAAAGTGCAGAGGTAAAAAGTAAAGTTGTATCTGTGTATAATTAATTAAGCACTATGCCATGAAGACGTATGGGAAAGTTGAGGTATAGTTCCACCTTTCTTGAACTCGGCATTAGATGGAGGTAAGTGATTAGGTTCACGCCCTTGCCGCTTTACCGCTGAGGAGAGAGCCACCGGAACCCATTGGATAGGGGGGGGGGGTGGCCCTCAGAGTCTGTCTGGACGCTATGGAGAAGAGAAAATCTTGCACTTCCATGAATCTATCCCCGGTCATTCAGACCGCAGTCCGTCGCTATTTCTGCTGAGCTGTCCCTTGTACAAATTATAAAGCTGACATTATGTAATTTTGTTCACTCTAGAGCTATATTTTATGGCCTGTACCAAGTTATTGCAAGAAAAGTTGTTCTTGTAATCAGTGGTTATATTGCTCTGGTACGGAAATAAGTAAATTCTTGTCCATAACATTCGGTGTAAAATACTCTTCACAATTCCAAATATAGCAGGAAGTCACTGAAAACATTCGAGAATTAGTTAGAAGATAGGGAGGAGGACGGACATAACATCCTATAAGGTGTTCATTTTTATGTTTTCTCTAGCAGGGTGCATGGAAACATAAAGGTAACATGACCAACACGGTATCAAACCGGGAACTCTAGAGTAAAATCCTGAGTTGTTGGGTCTATGGATTTAATTCGTTCAGATTTACAGTACTGAAAATATTCTGAAGGCTGTGATAAATGTTTACTACCGTCTGCGAATTTCATGCTCAGCTGGTTAGCTGCGGAAAAGCGTTCGAGGACGGCAGACGGCAAACGTCATCAATTCGTAATGGGTCTGTTTGCACGTTTCGTCTCAGCCTGTTACATGACCTTCAGCGGTACCTTCAGGATCAGCATTTGGCCAGCTGAAGGAAGCTATGGGCAAAAAATTGGAAGGGAAAAGGAGTCATTCTACCATATTTTTTTCAAAGGCCCAGCTATGGGCAGAAATAGAATGGAGACTTTTGTTTCAGCATAAATAGAGCCTACAGATGTAGGCCTTGATCAAAGTGAGGAGCCTGAATACCTCAGTGTATAGCGACAAGTTCATGGGCTGGACAACCAAGAAGTTGAGGTTCGATTTCCGACAGGGCCAAGACATTTTCTTTTTCTCCCTAACATCGAGACATTTTCTGGGGTCCACTCAGCCTCCTACACAATAGGTTCATGGGTTGTCTCCCCGGGGGTACAGCAGCAGAGTCATTGAAACTGATCACTCCCTTCTATCTAGTGTTGAGGTGAAGAATGGTGAGGCCATATTTCCACTCCCCCGTATATCTTCATGGCGTGGTGCTTAATTAAACCAATGGATAAATTTACCTTTATTTAAGTCAAAATCTCCTGTCTCTATAATTAAGCGCAGGTTTTGTTTGAAAGGAGAAGCGAGATCGGGGTGCACTATGGACCCAGTAATGGCCTCAGGACGTAGGGTGACTGGGGGTCCCCCGCCCCATGTTCACCCCCAGAAAACAATATCTACAGAACGACTGACTTCCATTCACAATCATGTACTAATTAGTATGTTAATAATTTATGGTTCTAAAAGCTATTATTCCTATAGCAAAATACAGTGAAAATATTATATTTTCTGGTGACGTAATATTCACATAAATTTCCATTAAAATCCTCCACTTTATTCGTGCATCAGTTTTGTTCCATGACGTGCGTACTATAAGCAGATTGTCTAGTCTTAATGGTCATTACTGATATGTCTACCTTGAAAAGAGTTAAGCGGATTCGCTTTCATTCATGTTGGTCCAGCATAATAATTATTTCACACATCGTCATGAAAATTCTTGTTTCATCAAGAATTTCACCTGACGATAATAACAGACATAACAATAGTAATAATATATTAGTTTTCAGTAACATTTACACAACTGAAAAAATTAATAATTTGTAATGTTTAATTCATACGTGTACATTAGAATGACTAAACCAATGATGGCTGATCACGGTGGCCGCGAGGTCTAAGACATGAATTGCTTTCGCTCGCTCGTAAGTTGGGATCGTGAGTTCGAATCCCACTTAAATGCATGGATATTTGTGTGTACGCTTAGTATGTGTTTGTGTTGTTCCGTGTGTAGGTAGCGATCTTGCGACGGGCTGATCGCTCCTCCAAGGAGTCCGACCGTCTGTGTAAAAAAAGATTACGAAACTGAAGAAGATGCCAGGGCCATACAAAGTGCTGTAGAACCATTGATGAACGAATAAAATCAATGAGGACACTGGCGGAACATGTAAGATGCATGCGGGGACGCAGTGTGCAACATGTAGATTATCTTCACTTAAAAAAAGGATCTAATATGTATATATACGTAGGCTTATATATTTCACTTCATTCAGATAATGGAGAATACTTGAAGTTTCACCTGTAGTGAAGTTACTCAACAATGCAAGTTAAAGAAGTTGAATCGTTGAAGCTTTATGAACTTAAATCAATATATGTCAGCATCGCGGAAGCATATGACCGTTAGAAATTAAATTTCACACTTTATTCTCTGATCTGTCTCAGTTATGAAGCAGAGTTTGAAATCTGAACTGAAGATAACTGCATTCATTCCATTTATATAATTCCTCAGCTTTTGTCATTCTACTTCAATACGTAGCGGGGGGTTTCTGCATTTTTATTTTCGTTTCGTATTATCCACGATTTCATCTTTTTTTTAGTTACTGTTAATCTACATTTTAAAACTGAAATAAAATACAGAACTGCAACACTCTCGGCCACACTACGAGTTGATGAATACATTGATTCTTCTGAACAGGAACAGAAGTCTCAGTACCAGCGCAAAAGTGAATGGATGTTGATGAACACAAATATTCCCATTTCTCTGCAAGCGGTTTCTTGTGCTTCAATTTAGATTTATTTTCATTTTTAGACGAAAAGGATTCATACTTTTAATTAAACCCTGTAAAGGACATACCTGCTGAAATCCCACAAGGTCAAAAACATTGTTCTTCCTCACAATGCAAGTCTGTAACATACTACTGTATTGAATTAGTTCTGTATCGAGATAATAATAATAAAAAAGTCCAATTTTGTATTAGTTATGTGCCGAGCGGACAGCTGCAAGGCCAATCAGAGAAGCAGGGCTATGTAGATATTAATAATTACATTACAGAGAAAAAATCATGAAGATAACAACCACAAGGTCAATAATTATGCAGAATTATGCTAACGGGAGCGTGAGTTCCTTGTAGAATCGCCAGTGCTGGGCAGGGCGGTGGTTAGAGGCCAGACGGAAGATAATATACCGTCCATCTATGCTGAGGGTTGGGCGTGAGTCTTAACAACTTCACTTCGTAAATCAATGTACGAGTATGTTAAGGAGCCTGACGATGGGTTCTGGATGAGACAAGAATAGACGTGTTTTGTAAAGGAGGCCAAGATTCTTAGAGAAACGAAGAGTCAGGCGGTAAGTATGGACAAATTCATGACTTCTCTTACTGTCGAGAGCTTTTAAAGCAATGAGCGAATCACTAAGGATTCTGCAGAATGAGAGATACGTACGAGAATTATGAAGACACTATCCTCACTAGACGTTTGTTCACATAGTTGAGTGATGAGTTTGGAACTTGGGATCCCCTTAGGCACATCTGTTTTCTTGTACGTCTTGTGTCTTTTCAATCGTTGTAATTTGAAAGAAAAAATGGTGACGTCAAAATAATCTGCACTAAACTTTACTTGAGTCCATTTTCCACAGTCCCATTTTGAAAGAAGTTTTGCAACTAGTAATATTGCAAGGGAAATCGCAAGCAATGAGAAATTTCTATTACTAGAATACAGAATTAAACACTTTATTATGGTCAGTTTGTTAAGAAATATTAAAATACCAAAATCCTCATGACAGAAAAAAAAAAGTATCGTAAAGACTGTTCTGGCTTTTGACTACAAGATTACTTCAGACTTTACTAAAGACAACTTGACCGACCGTGCCATAGCTCAGGCGGTTGGTCGTTGGCTTCCCACCGCGGCTGTCCGGGTTCGAGCCCGCTTATGATCATGTGGGATTTGTAGTGGCCAAAGTGGCGTTTGGCCAGATTTTCTCTGAATACTTCGGTTTCCCCTGTCAATGTTCATTCCACAAATTGTTATCCACAATCATCATCATGTGTCACCTGGGGCTGGTACAGTAGGCCAGAAGTGGCCGTAGGACCATGTGGACTCAGTCTCACCCCACTAGGAATAACAATAAAAAGACACTTTGAAACATGCTCAAGAGAAGTAATAACTGGCAGTTTTCGTGAGAGTAACTACCATCAGAAACGACGTTCGCTGATTGGTTCCCGTCGCTAATCATGTAACTTATAAGGAATAAGAAATTTAGAAACACTTGAAGGTACTCTGAAACATCCTACAACAGTTTTCTAGAGGTCACAGCTAAGCTGAGTTGTCAATTTCGAATTCAATAGTGACACCTCCCAAATAATACTCGCATAATTTTACATCAATTTATTTATAATTATTACAGTTCTACATGCACGATTTTTTTTAACTTTACATGATTCGATATTCATAGACATAGCATAGCGACCTTATGACCTTTTGTAACCCGAGGTCAAGGGGCGGGAAAGGAGGGGGATACTGGATGCTGTTACCATGACAACGGGAAAAGAGTGAGGCGTGGAGGGAGGCATCGGAAGAGAGTTGTAGTACAGAAGAGGGGATGGAGAGAGAGACAGAGAGAGAGAGATGTAGGGAATGGGAAATATTGAGAAGGAAGGGAGAAGGTGAGAGAGAGAGAGAGAAACTCGATACTATCTTATTTACTAGAGATGCAGAAAAAGGCAAGTTGGTTCTAACACAACAATGGAATGACACCCCATTGTTGCAATAATGCTTTATTTATTCTTTACGTAACTTGAGACACACCGGAAGTCAAAACAGGATTACACATATATGTTTCCATTGACTAACTGACACACTCTGACGGATGCAAGGTTTTCGTTGGTTAAACTGGAATTAGCTAATTTTTCGCCTTTTCTTCTTCCGGCTGGATACTCCACGGGAACTATTCTGACTTCCAAATTAACTCCTTTGCACTCCTTTGTACTCCTTCAATTCTGATCTGAACTATGACTGACTCTGCCCTCTTATAACTCCTCATCACAGATCCCAGACACCGTCTTCTATTGTGAACAATGCGTGTTCATTGGTCCGTTACCCAACAATGGGTGTCCTTCCATTGTTGTAAGCGCATGCTTCGGCAATGTGTTTACCGAGCCGTTGTCTAGCAATGGGCATATCCATCACAATATGTATAACATTAGAAGTAAAAGGGCTGTATCTCTCACAAAAGAACATTAAAGCAAACGGGAGAAGAAAACAAAATTCAGGGACATAGAAGCTAAAGTCACTAGATTAATAAATGAGATCCCTTCTCAGAAATTAACATTTGTTCAACTTACCAAGAAAGACCCGGCACTTTACTTAACCTGACGGTTCATTACCTTATTCAAAAGAGCCTGTCACTGGCTCCTAACCTGAGCCAGATCAATCCAGTCCATGCCCTCTATTCTACTCATATAAAATAAATTATATATTACCTTACCATCTACTCCTACTTCTTCCAAGTGATGTCTTCCCGGTCACAATTACTATACATTCCTCTTCTATCGCATACATGCTACATAACCCGCCCATCTCATTCTCCTTTACCTCATCATCCTAACAAAATTAGGCAAGGGGCATAAATGATTACACGCTTCACTATGAAAGGCAAATAACAACGAACACACGTGGAATACGAATATAATTGCTTCTGGCCTTCGCCAGCGTAGTCATTCTTGGTTTCAGGTCTCATCGAGACCCTTGAAAAATTGTTTGTCCCTTCGAACACAACTTTTATATATGGAGTTATGGCCCCTCTCCGACGACAGGAGGAGCAATCTTTGTGAGTAGGCCAGACACTTGTAATTTAATGACCATTCCCTTATACGTAATCACGACGTGGCGTTTAACTGGGCACAGAGTCAACTGCATTCTGCCTTTCTCTGTGGTCATCCAGAGGAGGACAGCCGCTGTAACTGAAAGAGCTGTGTTTCCTTTTCAATATCGCTCTGATATTTAGACCTACATCTGAGAAAACATGTGAAATAAGATTTAGAAACTGCGAAAAAAACAAATTAGTCGCAGTTAAGTCTAGAAGTGAAAGTGTTAAACCGTTATTCCCTATCCCCACTGGTAAATGAAATAGGAGCGCTCCAGAAAAACTTCAAATGCGAAGAAACATTCCTCTCAAATCCATCCTAACAAATGAAATGTCAACAGATTTCACGTGTTGTTATATCTAGTATTTATTCTAAAGGTAAAAGGCGAAGCTATCCCTGTAACAGGCCGTGAAGGCCCATAGGGTTGTGAGACGTCGAGGCTCCCACATTTTCTAGGCAATCTTCTCACAGATGGCGGTAAGGTTTTCAGCCTAACGAGTTGGCCGCCCTTTACCCCCACGACGATTCCTGCTACTCATTTCTGTTACAGACTGAGTCGACCCCAGGGCCATAGTGAGGCTGTAAGGATTAGGGCAATTAAAAAATCAAATGACCTCATAGGGACTCAAACCCACGACCTTCCAGCTTGTAGCATAGTGCCTTAACCAACTACGCTACCGCGTGTCCTCCTCCTTTTTCTAAAGGCAGACAGTTTCTATATTTGCCACATGTAGTTAAATGTCGCTTCAAAATCAGATGTATAAGAACGAAGAATTATAAAAATATTTAAAATGTGCAGGAGCAGATATACCTATACGTACATCAGGTGGTGCTAGAACAACTAGAGCAGGTGATATCAGTTCTCACTGGAAAGCAAATTTCGGTGTAAATTGAAACTAGTCGGTGATGAGTTGTGCCGCCAATGCCCTTGGCCCATATTAAAATATAAAAGCACATTTTGTGTGGACTCTCGTTACATTGAAATGTGTTTACATTCTACTGGAGATTCAAAACAATTCTGCTGCCTTAAAAATAAAATAATATAAATTTTAACATTTTAAATCAAATTTCTTCTACATATAGCACTATTAAAAAAAACTCTGACTTTTACTACCAACGTTTGTATTTATACCTTCAGGATGGTTCTCAGAATAAACACATAAATTTCCAGTGTAGCACTAACCGAGAGGTCTCTGTAATGGAGACGCGAGCTGTTTCTAATGATGTAGAAATTATTTTTTTTAATATTACATAGACCAACAGAAATCTTCATAGAGTTAAACATGAAATTCGGTGTCTAAAAATATGAGGTGTTTGAATAATTTTTTTTGAATAAAATTAAAAACACATCCAAGCTATACAAATACAATCTCATGATATCTGAACACCCTACTGATAATCAAAGTAAAAAACATGGACGTACATTTTCTGATAAATTTCTTTGCACTCGCAAAATTATAAGGTCCGTTGAACATTCTCGAACACGGAATCACAAACCTATTTCATGTACAGAAATGACATTAATGAACAGGAAACCAAAATGGCATTACTTTACTGAAATCTTCAAATCAAACACAAAAACAT
Source organism: Cryptotermes secundus (assembly GCF_002891405.2). Classification (NCBI taxonomy): domain Eukaryota; kingdom Metazoa; phylum Arthropoda; class Insecta; order Blattodea; family Kalotermitidae; genus Cryptotermes; species Cryptotermes secundus. The sequence continues at coordinate 1,754,222 of NW_019727402.1, read as the reverse complement.
TGGTTGCCTTCTTCGCTCCTTCATTCCTGGGAAGAGCGATGCTCTTAGGTGTTCATTTTAATAATGTAGTACACTGTCAGGATTTTGAGGATGTGACTATAGACGGGGTATGAATTGGATATTGGATTTATTGACCACCTGTATACACCACTCGGAACTGCAATTTACAGATCACTGACATACGGAGACTAGTGCCCTCAGTCTATTACAATCTCTAGTTGCCGCTTCCTGGCAACGGATTCTAACAAGTGGAGATTATTCATCTTCCCACGCTCAGGTCTTCCATTCCGAACTATTGTCAAATGACAATCATCAACCAACTGGATTCAAGGTTGGAGGCCATTTGATACCAACCTCCTAGTCTTCTCTACACAGTCCGATTATCAACTGACAACTGACAACTGAACTCACAAACAACTACTCAATTTCACTTCACTCAGCTAAACTACCTCAGCCGGCCTGGCGTCCTCGCTATATAGCCTCAGGGCGAACCCAACAGAAAACACCACCTCCATCAATCCTATTTTTATCATGGACCGTTTGCCTAGCGATAGACTGGGAACCTGTTTACTGACCTTTATCAAACAACGCATATTCCTCCCGCGATCATTGCATAGCAACGGTACTACATGCTACAATACTTTTCGAACTATCGATCTACTGGGCGTAATTCATTACTTGACGAAAGAGAAGCGCGAAATGGTAGAGAGAAGACGAAAAGTCAGCAATAGGAAGAACGGATAGAAACAAATATGACTTGTAGCATTAAACATGCAAATCCAAGCGTAATTTTGATTCTGATTAATGAAGCGGTAAGAACAGAGTAAGAGATTTGTGCGGACAATTCAGACTTCGGAATCAAAACTCATTTAAATGTGAACACAACAGTTTCTCTTTATCTTTAAGAACATTAACTCGGTAGCAAATTATCTTCTCAGAAATTATGGCATTCAATGTTCTATTATTAGTTCAGAGAAAAACAGTTATACCTGACGAACAGTCGAAAACAGTACATGAAGACTGACATTGAGTAACGCTATAGAGTTGGAAACCTTTCCATATGAAAAATATTTGTAAATGTTAGAAATCACAAAAAATAAGAATGTGCAAAACTCTGTGTGTTTGTGTGTGCGTGTGTGTGTGTTACAAATTCCGATATTAGGAATTAATACCACACGAAATTATGGACGGAAATATACAACTGCAATATACAACTTTCATTACATTTAGTAATAAAGCCTATACTGCATGTACTTGTGGGTGACCGAGAAATCGAATTCTCGTATTTCGATAATACACTTATTATCTTTAGATATCTCGCGAACCAAATGTCTTGCAGGGGAAATGTGAGGAGGTTACATTCCAGAAAGCATGTAGACAGAAAAGACAGTAAGAATGCCGATCAAAATGCTTTGAGATCCGAACCTAAACACTAGCAATGTTAAAACAATACGAAACACTTAATTACAATTTCTGCCTATTAAAAGATTATGATTTAGGGACAGAAGGCAAAAACTGAAGGAGCCGGAACAGCTCAGTCGGTATAGCGACAGACTACGGGCTGACGGCAGACGTTCGATTCCCAGCAGAAGTTAGAAATTCTCTTCTCTACAACGTCCACACTGGGGCCCATCCAGCCTCATATCCAGTGGATACCGGGGGTTCATTCCACGGGGGCAAAGCGGCCGGGACGTGAGGCTGACAACTCACCTTCATCTGTAGCCAAGGTAAAGAAAGTTGGAGCTATACCTCCACTATACCATTTGTCTTCATGGCTTAGTGCTTAATTATATAGGCACAGAAATGACTCCGCTTTTTTATGCAAAAATTGAAAGCAGAAGAAGCGCAAGAATAGACTCGTTCCGGAGAGCTTTGGCAATTTAATTCTGGAGTTACAATTGTGGGCGGATTTCCCTCAGGTCTACTTCCAGCGTCCACCTCATTTTCCTCAACCAACGGGTGATTGTATTATCTTCCTGACTCTCTAACCAGAAAATTTGCGCATCAGAGATGAAACTTCAAGATTTAGTGAACGACGCTAAGATAACGTGCTGCCTCGTGAGGACTATTGCATAACTCATTTGGCTGTGAGAGACGAGAATGGGTCAGTGTTGGAATGATGATTTTTTTTTTCCTTGGCACTACAGCCCCAGTGGGCCTAGGCCTACATCCATGAACTTCTCTGTTCACTTCGGTTTTTCTAGATCTTACACATTCGGTAGGACTCCTTGGACGGGTGATCAGCTGGTCGCAAGGCCTCTACCTGTACACAAACACAGAAAAACGCACACACACAAACTAAACATCCATACCCTGAGTGGGATTCGAACCCACGATCCCGGTTTCCAAGCGAGCGAAGATAGTACATGCCTTAGACCGCTCGGCTACCGTGACCGGCAGTGTATAAGAATAATACGATTATATAAGAATTCAGTTCGTACCTCACAGGAAACAGATTCGAACCCACGATCCCGGTTTCCGAGCGAGCGAAGAGAGTACATGCCTTAGACCGCTGGGCTACCGTGACCGGCGGAATGATGATTAGCAAGGGGAAAACCGAAAATGCTCGGGGAAACCCCAGCTCTAGAGACACTACGTTCACTGTGGATCTTACTTTGAATGCCCTTGGATTGGAGCCGAGATTTCGCAGTGAAAACGGAAGACTAAAGACGCCTGAGCTGTAGCACGAACATAGTGACTTTAAATTAATTTCAGGTAATTAATTAAGCAGATTTCTATTTTCATATGCTGATTTTGAATCGGTTTTTCAAGGTTCCGTTACATTTAAATTCAAAACGATATTGCCAGATAAGAGAAAATAAAGTCAGTTTCACAATTATCAGTACCGAATTCACCTGCAATGAGAGGTATTACTCTTCTAACGAAATCGGGGTGAAAATATGGGTGCGGGGGGGGGGCAGAAAAGCTGACCAGAGAGCATAAATGGAGCGTATGGATAAATTACGAAATAACCAGTCTTGTTTAACATACACAGTGTTTCGACAGCTGCATTTATTCACATATTCAGGTAGTTAGTTGTTAAACTGAGAGATATTTGTTTTCATTTTTGATAACTATGGCACAATACATAATAATTTTTTTGTCTTGGTAAAATCTTTTATGTTCCATGTCCTATTCATTTTCGCTCGACAAGAATAGAGATAGACGCGTACTGTAAGCAAGGGCAATGGGATAGTTACTTAACCTTGACGATAGAGAGAGTAATAGTCTCCGAAACCCCATTTATACCGGCGCCATCACCAAGGAGGAGCCTTAGCAAGAACAGTCAAGAAATATGCATAACACATACTGCAAATCGATGTGATGATGTTTTCCTGCTAGAGAGGAGAGTGAATTTCGTTGACCCCTGTTAGCGATTCGTCAAGCTGTTAGTACAAAGCGTGTAGTGGGCGTGGAGGTGGGATGTCTAATTCTAGAGGCAGTAACGAAATAGTCTTTGACAGAGTTGATGTTCATTGGCATATCGGCCACACTGATGGTCATCTGAGCTTGAGGAAAGCATAATCGATTGATGTCTGTCCAGAGGGATTACTACAATGTTGGCCATGGAGATAAGGCTTAGCCATCAATGCAATTTCAAGATTAATTTCAATTTTGTATAAAATTATGCTGAGACGAAGTAATAAATAATAAGAAAGGAATAAAGTTAAATAAAGTGAGTTAATACTTTAAAGGACAGTTCTAATAGTGCAAAGGCTGACGACCTTGCTCTGTAAAACGATTATTGTTGCGAAACACAGACAAGAGAAAACTTTATAAATCCTGGCAGAATTTTCTAAGGGTGGCTAAGGCTCAAAGTGTGCTGTTTTGCCCATGGTAATGAAGATTATGATAATGATGGCGACAACTGAGAAGAAATCCGTCTTCTGGGATGTGGCGCCGTATATAAATTGTGTTAACCGACGTTTCGGAGGAACGTATCGCCTCCATCTTCAGGGTAGAAAACAAGAAGAAATCCGCGAGCGAAACGTCTGTTAACACAATTTATACTCGGCGCCACATCCCAGAAGACGGCTTTCTTCATGGTCACCGCCGTGAAAACCTAAAATCTTACATGTTGGCAACTGTTCACGCCACCAGCTTTAGCAATAATAAATCCTGCATTTTTCCCATAAAATATATTTATTTGTCTCATACTATTTCCAGAATAAACAGCGACTATTTTCCTATAGTACATTGACCACTGACCTTCCTTACAGATTAACACATGATTCAATTTGGTATCCCCATGCATTAAAAAATAATTGTTGAAGCACCAAACCTTCAGCGGGAGTTATATTCTTTTTCATTTCATAATCAATCTATTGTCTTAACTACTTTATTATTATAACCTATATATTTCACGTTTGGCAACAATAGATAAAGGCATGCTTTTGGTAACCTCAGAGGAACTCTACATTCTTTAATTCCCAGATTGCTGTCTAGATGTCACTGCGCTTCCGGAAGGTTGTTCCGCGATCGGCCATTTTGATGTACTTGGTTTCTCTGTCTTCAAGCTATGCCGTGATGGTTGCCAGGCGTTATGTTGCTAGTACATTCCTTCCATACAGCTCTCCCTATTAAAATTCATGAAAATTAAACCCTGGAGGCCCACAAATTACCTTACCAACTTACGTAACTCTGAAGTAACCAGAAAAATCATAATTCCGCAGTTGTTTTCTACGATGGTTCATAAAATTCACTCTCCACTTTATTATTTTTTGTTTTATTGCGACCCTTATTTTTATTCCTTATTGCAGTGTTTCTCAAACTGTGTGTCCCAACCCACGTGGGTTTCATGATCTAATCTAAGGGACGTCTCCGATTTCTCCAGAATAATTTACAATAGATTTGATCCCACCAAATTCTCTTCATATCAGCCATCAAATACAAGTGTTTCTAGAATATGTGGCTGTAGTCAACGAGGGATTCAGCGAATTGCTTCATGACTGCGTGGTAATATTTTGTAACCAGCTTAGTCTGGGCCAAATAAGATCTAAACATTTTAAAAGAAAGAGGGCGGTTTTTAGAAAGTAGACAAGACGATGGATAATGTCCAAAAACATAATACTTATTAGCCTAGGCCGTCTAAGCGTGAGCAGCATGCAGAGCTACGTTTCTCTCTGACCGGTTGAAACTGGAAAGTCGTGTAAATTTATGTATTATTTTAGGTGGTTGCAGTCAACACAAAGTTTGAGAACCAGTGCCTTATTTTTCTTTTCTCCACGCACTGACGTCGAGGCATTGTGCTACGTGCAGTAAACTCCGTTGCGTTTATAGCAAAATGAGCTACGTCAACACACAGTTCCGCTCCAAGCAACCACTTGTTAATCATTTCTACAGTTAGACTCTTCAATATCTCTGCAGCTTCCTTGACCTCGAACCTACTCCTCGGGAGTGGGTTCCTTCTTGAGAAACCGAGAATGGACCGACTACTACGGAGAATACTATCTACTGGGGTATAACACCGTATAGTCCGCTGAAAATCAACCGAAGTTTCGGAGGAATATCTCACCTCCATTTTCAGGGTCGAATATTTTATGCGTACATTACTATTCGATCTGATAATGGAGGAGTTATTTCCTTCCGAAACGTTTGTTGACTTTTGCCCGACTAAATGTCGCATCTCATAGAAGAGAACTCTTCATTTACACTGCTGTAAAAACGGCAATTCCAACATAGATGGAATCGAGTTGCCGGCTTCGTTATCCGAGTGCTTTGGTCCAGCGGACGGAATCTCTGGTGGCAGATGTGTAGGAAAATAACTGGGCCCCAGAGCCGATCTGGATATTGTGGAAAATAGAAATACTCCAATCCCTACCGGGAATAAATCACAATCTTCTCCCTCGTAGCTGTCTCTCTACTGGCACTATCGGCCATGTCATCTTGTGTACATACGGGTAAAATGTAACTGCTAAGCTTTCTGCTTCTTGCTTCCCAAAATGATATACACTAAAAGATATTAGGAGATTTACTCCTTGGTATTTTCCAGTATGCACGACAGCCACGGCCCTTAAAACGATACGCAAACACTACAATGAAGGATTCGGGGAAATTATTTTTCATTGAATGAATAAATTTAATTTTTTTATTTCGAGTTTTAATTATCATAAAGTTTTTCCTGCTATATATTGCTGCATCTACAGGAGAAATAAGAATATTCAGGGTAATAAACGGGTACTTCTGCAATAATTGTGAAGCAGATTAAAATATTTTAACATAAGAAAATCAACAATCAACATAATTTATTTCAACTAGCAGCTCTTTCCTAGCTAATTAACAGTTCCCTCGAAAGCACGTAACATAACTTGAAGGAAGTGGCCAAATTTCTGAAGAGCGTACTTTTGTCACATAACACCCTGCTATACTTCAGTGTTCAAATAATTCTTACTTCTAATTATTTAATAAATCACGCAACGACAATGTATCAAGTGTGAAAAAAGTTTGGGATGGATTGTTGAGGTCATGTAGCCCTTGCCCGTGACATGCACAAATTGAACTCCTATGTAACAATACCGTAATTGCTCCATGAAATACTCATATCTGGCTACCACCTCAGGCACTTGGACACAATAGACAAGAGCGGTTTGGCCGCAACAGTTACAAGCCACCAAGCGAGCACAGCGTTAATGCGTGGTTAGTACGCAAGGAAAATCCATTTCGAACGCCAATCAGAAATAGGCTATCTTGACGTGTTTCATGATTTTACTAAGTCTTTCCTAGATACCCTTGACACGGTATGTTAAAATACGACACGGTTGCCTCATATAAATTCCATCTATGTCATTCACTATCTCCCTATCGCATTCGTAGATAAATTAGTTCAGTAAACACAGCCATTAAACATGATAAGTAAACACATAAAAATAAATAAATGTTCTTCCTTACGAAATATCTTTTTTTGCATGATAAGCTTTTCACATGGAACAAAATAAAGTCCGATACTGCAACACTTTCAATGTTGCGCACGGATTACTTCGTGCAGAAACAGCGCCCCTATATATGAGAAATCGCTGAAATAATTTTGCGCAAACTCTGAGCAGCTTCAGCCAAATACTTGTCACTTCCAACAGTAGACTCTTCGAAATATAACCGCAATGCTATAGGTTAAAGTATTGTGACATATAGACCCATTGCTAGGCAACGATTCGGTAAACACTTTCCCGCGTAAGCCAATAAGCGCAACAATATGACGTCTATTGCTATGCAACGCACCAGTAAACACGCTTTAAATAATATGGGACAATAGAAGACAACATTCATAGCTGATATCTGATATTGAGGAGCCTCTGATGGCGAAATGGACCAGAGAAGATCATCTAAATGGTAAATAAATCATTTCCATCTCTTTCCTTAGTAGTCTACCCTGAAGTACTACTTCATATTTCGTTCACCATCTACTGCCTTCTGCAGGGTGGAAATTATCTAGAGTTCTGCCGTCAACGTCTCCCACTGTCTCTACATGTGTGACGCACACAGAATCAGGGCAGTTTCAGTCTCTTGACCGTTCATGCTCATAATTACACATATACCAAAGCAAGTTATTAGTAAAGGAAACTTACCCGGAGCCCATGGGGATAAACTAGTTATGGTTCACGACTGCACTGCAGACGAAGTGGATTACAAATATTGTTACTCTCTTTATTATGCGTTCTTTTTACGATCTGCATGAAATGAAAGTATACAGGGTTGCTCATATTTGTCTGACCACATTTTTAAACTCAACAACTCCTGATGGACTTTCATGAAATTCGGCACTGGAGAGTTTCACAATAAAATAAATTAATAAACAAATAAAAAGATGAGCCATTTCAATTTCAATTTGAAGTGGACCTATTTAACGACGTCTTTGCTTGAAAACCTACATGCATTTCTGTGAGTTTCTCTCTAAATAATCATCAGAGATAAGCGGGTTTCGAACAGAAGCTGCAGACTAAAGCAAAGAGTGTATTTTATGTATAGGCAGTAGAAATGTACCGAAAGTTCTAGAGCTTTCGATGTCAGTCAACTAAACTACGTTACGGGCACATTTCCGAGCTTATATATGCAACAACCATGACCTCCGGAACTCAACGGCTGACAAGAAAAAGTATTTACTGACCTTACTCTGCACTAATATCAGATTTGCTTTGCCCTTTCTATATAGTACTCTCTCATAGCATGAAGAAGAATATATTAAATAATTCATGTATATGAATATCTGTGTATATGTATACAGAGTGTCCCAGGAGGAATGGACCAAACTTCGGGAGGGTGTTCCTTAGGTTAAAGTATGCCGATATAGCCCAAAACACCTATGTCCAAAGTTGAACGGTTACGGAGATAATGGCCCGAGAAAAGTGTGGTTTTCTGGCGGGTCCACGCACTGTACCTGTCAGCTGAGAGGCCTTATCTATGTTTGTCCTTGAGTGCGGTGATTCACCCTAGCCGTATTTATGTAGTTGGCTTATACCAGAACGCGCGGTCAGTCATGTTACGTCAGCGCTTGCCATTCATGTGTCATGTATAGTGCTTGGAAATCCTAAGGACAATTATGACATGGCGAGCGAGTATTTTGTACTTCAATTTTATGCTTTCATGTCACTCACAAGTTAGTTTGATGTTGCGCACATTATTAACATTACAGAATCCACATATTCCTGCCAGTTTTAATATGTATTTTGTAACCAACAAGTGTGTAACACCGGTCAAAGTTTGACACTTCTCTGGCCATTATCTCCGTAACCGTTAAACTTTGGACATAGGTGTTTTGGGTTATATCGGCATACTTTAACGTAAGGAACACCCTCCCGAAGTTTGACACATTCCTCCTGGGACACTCTGTATAAACATCTGCGTACAAACAAAAACGCAAATTGAAGCTCTGTGCTCTCCAGTACATATTACAGCTACAGACACGAAATTTATCATTTTCACGATTCCTCAGTAAGTGCCGGCCATTCCACTTCCTTTCCAAATTCCTCTGCTTCATAATTCTGTCGTCGAGTTATTCGGGCCACGCTGTGTTGTGCATAACACAGCGCGGCCAGAACAACAGGACACTAAAGAGCCCTATTCTTGAATCAACGAAACCACGAGGTGGTAGACACTCAATTTCCTTTAAAGAGAAGCAATATAAAGGACATGAACCAAATTCGTTCTAGATTTTAACAAAAAGTTTTTTAAAATCATATTTGTAAACAGACTAATTATAATAGTTTATAAATATTTTAATAAATTCATGCACATCGCTGTAATTGTTAAAGAATATAATATTTTATAACTATGATATTATAATAGTAATTTCTGTGAGTAGTGATAATGACCAATGTACTTATAATAGTATTTTCCACATGTACTGATAATGTCCTTCTGAAGATGGTCGCTCCGACCGAAACTTGTAAAGATAATAAAGTAAAGCTATCCCTGTACCAGGCCGTGAAGGCCCATAGGGCTGTGAGACGTTGAGGGTCCCACATTGTCTAGATAATCGGCTCAAAGATGGCGGTAAATTTGTCGTCCTTACGCGCCGGGCCGCGCTTTACTCCCCAGGAAAATTATTTAATTAATTCCTGGTACTCATTTCTGTTAGAGGCTGAGTCGACCCCTGGGCCATAGTGCGGCTGGAAGGATTAGGTCAATTTTAAAGAATTCAATTACCTCATCGGGACTTGAACCAGCGACCTTCCGGCTTGTAGCATAGTGCCTCAACCAACTACGCTATGGCGTGCCCCCCGACCGTAACATGTAAAGGATGAAATATTAAAAAGGGGGAAAAAAATATCAATCACACTAGAAGGCGTTAATAATCTTTTATACTATGTTTGAAATTGGTGCAAAGGCCAAGAAGGCGCAACCCTTATACATTCATACATGTTTGAAATATCTTCTCGATTCACATTATTTCTGTGTTTTCACAGCACTGTAACAATTCTCTTAGCAAATAGCGTAGTCCAGATTTAACTCTCCAGATTTAAATTCTCAGGAAAATTGAGAAAAGCCGTGGTCTGGATAAAGGACGAAGTAGAAACAGGAACAACATAAGAGGAGCTGAGTAATAACAAGAAATTGTGTCTAAAATATACTGACGTGCATGTGTTTCCACAGTTCTGAATAACTTGGGTACAAGGTGACGTAACAGAGAATGTAAAATCTTGTGGGAGGTTTTATGCTGACTTTCGATCGTTGTCGGAGCTTCTTACTTCATATATCGCATCAAGGTTGAATTTCTTTTTAACAAAATGGTACCTTATAACACTCGGTAAAGGTAAAGGTTCAAGTGTAAAACTATCCCTGTAAGAGGCCGTGGAGACCCATAAGGTTGTGAGACGTCGAGGTTCCCACATTTTCTACACAATGGGCGCACATAGGGCGGTGTGGTTATCAGCCTTACACGCCGGTCGTGCTTTACCCCCAAGGAGATTCCAAGTACTCATTTCTATTAGTGGCTGAGTCGACCCCAGGATCATAGTGCGGCTGGAAAGATTAGGACAACTGAACGTACAATTACCTCACCGGGAATCAAACCAGCGACCTTCCGGCTTCAAACATAGTATCTCAACGAACTACGCTAACGCGTGCCCCACTAATAAATTATTGTGATGTTTATGCGGAAATATTTTTGATGAAATCTGTAGAATAAGTACAGGTTTCACACACTAAACCACATTTCTTACAAATATTCGCACAGCTGAAGGTGAATTATTGCAAGCAGGATTATATTGCGCAACAGCTGAATTGATCAGAACACTTCTTCAGAATACTGATAGCCGCTTAACTGGTTGAATGATTAGACCAAATCATCAAATTTGATCTCTTTGAGATTCATTTTATTATTACCTACCCATGGATGCTTAGATCTCCATACTTTTCTCTTCTATTCTCGTCTTTCGGCCAAAATTATGACGTGTTTCTCGTTTTCTCTCCAGGTGCACACATCACGTCCGCCTCACCGTGAAACAATTTTACCAGCGTGTCAGAGGATGCTGCACCTCATTACGTAATAGTGCACACACACACCTCCAGAACAGTTATAAAAGCGGGAACAATCACCGAACGATCAATACAAGGGACACACGGCCAACTAATGAGAACTACACACGAAGGGGCCACGTGAGCACACAATAATATAACATATAGACATATACAAATAGCACATTCTTAAAATCATGACGCATCTTTGCATTAACAATAAACAAATAATATAGGTAAACGTAAAGATCGCCGATCACGTTTGTCTAGCGGTCTAAGGCATGCACTGTCTTCACTCGTTCGGAAGCCGAGATCGTGGGTTCGAATCCCACTCAGGGCATGAATGTTCAATATTTATGTTTGTGTGTGTGTGTGTGTTTGTGTGTGAGTGCGTTTTTCTATGTTTGTATACAGGTAGAGAGGCCTTGCGAGGAGCTGATCACCAGCCCAAGGAGTCCTACCGAATGCCTAAGATCTAGTAAAGAGAAGTGAAACGGAGAGTTTCATGGAGGTAGGCCAAGGTCCAGATTGGGGCTGTAGCGCCAAAGGAAACAAAGCGTAAAATTCTCTCTGTGCTTAACTAATTAAGTACTACACCAAGAAGACATACAGGGAAGTAGATGTAGAGACCCATGTTTTCTTGACCTCGGCACTAGTGGGTGGTGAGTAGTCTACTTCGCTCCCCGGCCACTTTACATCCTGGGAAAAAGCCACTTGTACCCATTGGATAGGAGGCTGGGTGGGCCCAGAGCCGGTCTTGACGACGTGGAGAAAATTCTTGACCCTACCTGGACTCTTAACACCGACCCCTCGGTCGTCCAGCCCCCAGCCAGTCGCTATACCGACTACGCTACCCCGGCTTGAAACGTATACCATACAATACAGAATACGGGCACCAAAAAATGAAAATAAGGATGAGCGAAGAGAGAGAATTCATTTTCAGACAAACACATTTTAGTGCGAAAGAGCATACGCAATAGCAAGGGATGCACTGACATACGAAATGATGCAGTGAGGCAGGTTCAGTTAGAGAAAAATTGCCTGAAGATGGCCCTGTGTGGCCAAAACATGTTGAAATTGAATGTGATTTTCATGAAATTTTAAAATAAAGAGAGACTGTGGGCGACTTTGTGTTGCATTAGAGACGGAAATGAGTGAATCTGTCTCGTTATTTCCTGTCCCTCGCTTCCAGCTTTCTCATCAGGGCCATGTAATCAGGCACCCACAAAACAAGTTCTTCCACCCTCAGAATTTGTTCTGATCTCAGTTCCTTCACGAGGGGACACGCGGTAGCATAGTTGGTTGAGGCACTAAATTATAAGCCCGAAGGTCTCGTGGTCGAGTCCCGATGAGGTGGATATTTTCAATTGACCTAATCGTTCCAGCCGCATTATGTCCCTGGGGTCGGCTCAGCCTCTAGCAGAAATCAGTACCAGGAATCTTCCTGGTGGTAAAGGGCGGCCGGCGCGTAAGACTGAAGACCTCACCGTCACCTCTGAGCCAATTGTATAGAAAATATGGGAGCCTCGACGTCATACAACCAAATGGGTCTTCACGGCCTGTTACAGGGATAGCTATCTTTACCTTTACCAGCTCCTCCGCGAATGGAATTCTGATTTGTTTCTATAGTTCGCAAATGCTGCAAAAATACACAGATTGGAAGGACTCATTAGCTACTGTTGTATTACCACGCCCTGAGTTTTGATGAAGATGAGTGCCCATGCATTTAGCGTCCTTTGTTTTCATTCTGGGCCAACATTCTTATTAGCGTCTAGCACAGTCTCCCCTGTTTTGCCTCTGGGCCAAAGTTCTTAATAGGGTCCGGGAGAGTTTCCTCTGCTTTCCTGCTAGCCAGTCTTCTTACTGGCGTCTGGTAGAATTTCCTTTGCTTTCCCGGCGGGCCTTCCTTTTAGGAGCCTCTGGTAGAGTTTTTTTTTTTTTGTAATATCTGTATTTTATGAAAATGATAAACGAATTGAAGAGGATATTGTCATCATTTGACGACTATTAAATTTGGAATATTACAGAATAAGTTGCTTTGCGCAGCGGTAATTTTAACTTTTATAAGAGAGGTACTTATTTCGAATCTCAGCCAAGACATAAACTATCCTGGGAATTATGGTTATTTCTCTCAGTCCCTCAAGAAAATTTCGGAACAGAGTCTCAAATTCAACCGCCTCTGTGGGCTAGTGTTCACAGTTCCTGGTTACAGATCCAGAGGTTCCGGGTTCGATTCCCGGGGCTACCTGATTTTCTGAGAAATAGTGGGTCTGGAACGGGGTCCACTCAGCCTCGTGAGGATAACCGAGGATCTATTTCAAGGAAATAGCGGCTCCGGTCTAGAAAACCAAGATTAACGGCCGTGGGGAACCGTTACGCTGACCACGTGACACTCTCTATCCGCAAATTTGGTACTAACTTCGCTGACAATCGACGGTCGATCAGTCCGTATAGTTCGTTTACCGACTACAGGCCACGGAGTTTGTTTTATTTTATCTAAACTTCAATGCGTATGTTTCCTTCCACATCACTTCTAGTTTGCTATTTTTTCACCAATTTTCGGATTATTTGATGATATATCTATAGACCGAAATATCGAGAGCATCGCTCAATAAATCATAAAATGAAACGTTTCGGAACCATGTAGTGTTCGTAAAATGCATACAAGCTTATTAGAATGTTCGCCCTCGCAAAGAGATTATGTATTGGCCTAACAGAAACTGTGATCTCCATGTTTCGACCAGCATTGGGCCTTATACACAAACAATTAACGTAATGTATAAGTATGTTAAAACTACATAAAAAGGGAAACACTACGTGACTAAGAAACAGACTAAATACTTAGTCCTTCTTGTGAAGCTGACAGTTGCTGAACTACGTACAATTATTGTGTGTTCTGGATATTATCAAGAAAAAGAATTATTTTACATACAAACATGACGACAGATAATGTCCGGAAACACAATAATTGTACTAATATACCATCGTCACAAACTTTTCGATTTCGTTTACTCAAAAAATACCAAGAAATTTATGGAATTCGAAGGTTTATTACAGTGTTCCAAAAAGTCCGCCACTGCGCCTCATTCTGAACCTATCTTCCTGTTTGTAAGATCCACTTTAACATCATCTTCACACCTGCAAAATAAATCTTCTTTGAGATTCTTTCCTTCAATTTCCATAGAAGAACATTTTTATTCAATTTTGTCATATGCGCGCTACATTCCCCGTCCATCTAATCATCCTCTTTTGATCTTTGTAATAGTATTGGTAAGGAGAGCAATTGCAACGCTCCTCATACGCAACTATCCACACTTCCTGTAATGCTCTCCCCCTTACATTCAAATATGCACTGCAAAACCTTGTTGCCAAACACCCGCCTAGAGTGACAGATTCATTTTCACACCCATACGAAATTGCAGACAATGATCAATTCAAGGAGAGTGAGATGGGCAGGGAATGAAGCACGAATGGAGAGAGGAGGAATGCATATACGATGCTGATAGCGCCATAGCTCATGCGGTTAGTCGCTGGCTTCCCATCGCGGCGGCCCGGGTTCCATCCTGGGTCTGGGCAAGCGGGATTTGAGGTGGACAAAGAGGCGCTGAGGCAGGTTTTCTCCGAGTACTTCGGTTTCCCCTGCCAATCTTCTTCCACCAATTGTTCCACAATCACTCTCACCTATCATCTGGGGCTGGTACAATAGGCCAGAAGTGGCTTCGGTACTTAGTCCCACCCCACTGGCAATAAAAAAAATAGGAAGAGAGGTTGGGATGGCACGGATTGGACTGATTTGGCTCAGGATAGGGACAAGTGGAGGGGTATTGTGAACACGGCAATGAACCTTCGGGTTCCATAAAATGCTGGGAAATTCTGGAGTAGCTGCACAACTGGCGGATTCTCAAGGAGTGCTCAGCTCCATGAGTAAGTGATACGAAATTGCAGATAAGACTGTCGCTTTATGTATATTAATCCTGACATACACACACACATACGAGAAAACAGAAGGTTCTGAACTGAACGGCCACAAGCAATTCCCGGCACGGGGTGGCTATGTGTATTTTATAGAGCGTTTCCTGGACTTCCGTCTATATTAATCGGTCCTAGTTCGCTGAAGGAGGGCAGAATTGGTCTACCTACATCCACACCGGTAACAACACTCTCACTATGTGTGTATATTGCAGTACGTTACCATGTTTGAAACACTTCTGCTTAGAAGAATAACTGTGGTTCCAAAATCCGTCTTCAAACTTACTTGATTAATTACAATATTATCTACGAATAATAAGTAAATACGAAGCCACTAGTACGATATTTCTGTGAATATATATTTAACATAATGCAATCTAGTATGAAACTAACAAATGTGTAATGATATTTCTTACTGTTAGAACTTGATTTCCGTTTGCTTGGAGACCCTAGTGATAAACCAACAAGAAAAATAAAATACACAAATTGAAATAATTGGTTTTAAAATGTTGGAAGGTCATTAACCGAATTGAAAAAGTCGTAAAACATAAATATGGAAGTTTTAGAAAACATAAAGAAACATAAGCCAGATATGACAGAAAACATATCCGAGTTAGTATTTATTTCTTACGTTCATTTTCATTTGTGGTTCGCAAGTAAAATTCACCCGTATATTACTAACTGCGCTATTAGGAATCGATGTAAAGCAATTGAGGTACTGTTGAACAACAATACAAAACCTTATAATATTGTAACATTCTGTGAAAGCCTCAGTTTGTGGGACTTCGTTCAAAATTACTAAACTGACTTCATGGAGTATGACAGAGTGGTTTAGAAATTAATAATCGCCTTTTATTGAAAATGAATGTACCTTCCTGTTTCCATTTTTATCCGTAAATATCCTTAGATTTATAAATTTACATTGTTGTCGTTGATTCGGCACGTAAATAATAAAGAATGGAATTGAATTATTATTATTATTATCCCTGGACATCCCTGGATTCATTATTAAGGATTGTACTGATATATTTGTACCTATTCTGAAACACATCTTTAATCTAAGCTTATCTCAGCATAACTTTCCCTCCTTATGGAAGAAAGCAGCAATTGTCCATGTCCTCAAGAAAGGCAAAAGCACCTCTGTTAGCAACTATAGGCCTATATCCTTACTCAGTAATTTTTCTAAAATATACGAATTTATTGTTCATGAACATGTTTCCCATTATCTAAAATCAAAAATTAGTCCTTATCAGCACGGCTTCTCTAAAACAAAATCCACAAGCACTAATTTGGTGACTTACATTGATTTTATCTCCCCTATAGTTGGCTCCCAGAGACAAGCTGAGGCCATTTATTTTGATCTGAGCAATGCATTCGACCTTGTCCCACATTCTCTTCTTCTTCACAAGCTAAGTGCTGCTGGGCTTTCTGGTGGTTATGTAAGCTGGTTTCGCAGTTACCTATCCAACCGGAAATCCCAGGTCCG
>NW_019727402.1:1728768-1737347 GCF_002891405.2 Cryptotermes secundus | reverse complement strand
GTGTTCCTACTTGTCATGTTCGAGACTTCTCTTCTTTTAGCGTTCGTCCCTCAAAAAGACATTGTCCCTCTTCTCGGTGCGCCCTTGCTACCAACGTGGTGGGTAAAGATCTCGACATATTTGCAGACGGAGCGGTTTCTCTGAATCATATTTTACAAGCATGTACCAAACCTTTTACGGTGCTACTGGATTAGTGTTTTCATTAAATACAAATGTGTGTACCTCGGCTAACGTTAATTTTCTTTTGTAATTGGTTTTAATTTATTGACTTGTTATTAATTGTATCACTCCCAGGTGTCTTATATCAGTATTTAGTTACTAACAGTATTAGCAACACTCGTAATAATTCATAAATGTATGTATATATTTAAGTCTTCTTTAGATTAATGCTCACAGATTTATTTGTCATATTTGTATTTTGTTTTCATTATTTTCTGTACCTTATATACTCGTGTTAACTTTGTAATTGACCACTGTGCTGTTAAGTTTTTGCACGTAAATAAAAATGAATTTAATTATTATTATTATTATACAAATATATTCGAAAATGCAATTGAAAGTGGTATACATTCGCTGAGGGTGTAACTTCATGTTTTGAATATGTTAGGATCCCTCATTCACGTGCCTGCTTTTCTTTGGCAGATAATGGAATACATTTCAAACGATCTTGAAACAAAACACACTTCAACAGGTTTTACAGCGATTTTCCTACCTTCGCAGAAGTACTCCTTGCCACGAAGCACACTAGCATGGACTGTGCTAATTACGTGAGGTCATCAACATGGAGACCGGAGGTAGAGGGTACCGAAGATGATGACGGAGAACTTGAAGACAGTGCCGGAGACGAAGATGATGATAAGGTCATCATCAACATTAAGATTCTATGATGCTGAAGAACCATCATAAGCATCATAATCAACATCACCATCAGTAGATACATGAATAACAGCGGGCAGAATACTATGCCGGGCTGGTGATTCAGATGGGAGAGAGGCTGTGATGAAACTGACCACCCTGCGTTGTTAGGCATCCAGAAAGCCGCGGGGGTGAAGGATGAACAACCTCTGCGGAGAGGGGCAACGACCCCAAACACCAGAGACATATTTTGAGGAACTTTGCAAAATGGAAGTCGTTACGTATTGGTACACACTTTTTTTAAACTGACAAGGAAGTTAATAAGACATAAAAATTGTTTATGAATATTCGAATGTGTCTTATTATAAATATTATGCTATCCACTTCTATAGGGGGTGCTTTATAATTCAAGAAATTTAGAATTTAAAACAAATATATTTTCAAATATTTCACTCGTAAAACTTTATTTTGTCTGGATTAATTATAACGTATGTTCTTATTTTACTGGGTCCTAGAGCCCTTTAGACACTATTTTTCTGTCCGTAGCACTTTAGTCACATCTTCAAAAAAATCACATAAAGTACACTCATACATGACAGATGTAAACAGAGTATAAAAGAAATACAATATTATTAAAATGCTATGTAACCTATGTTCTGAAATTACGTATGAATTAACGCGACATTATGCAATAACCAACGTTGGGTTTAAATTTATCGCAGGGAGTTAACTTGATAAACAATATAAACTAACACTACGTAACTCGATATTGGTATCCGTTTAAAATGAGCTTATTTACAAAAGTCTGAGTCGTTTTTATAACAAACAGCTCAAGAGAGGGAAATGTACAACCTATACCACGAAGTTTGTAGTACAGACTGAGTCTCAGGCAGTTGCCTTGGCTACAGAGGGAGTCCAACCCCTGCCGCCCCACCCTCGGCCGTCAAACTGGTTGAGAAGATGACAGCGCATGTGCACGATACAATTCAGTACCATTTTTGTATTTTACCACAAACCCAACCCACCCTTAGATTCCGGCAGCCAGAACCGCAAGTTGCATAATATTTCGGTATGCTGTTGAAATATTCGAACAAAACTAATTTGTATGTATAATTATACTATTTGGCCTTCACTTGCTTGAAGGGCTGTGATTATGGTAACAAAACAAGAGAAGCAGGAGACAGCGCGACGCATATCTGAGTAAGAACTCGATCCAATGGACCCGTCCGTCGCATGAAGTTAAAATTAAGGTTCACTATATGGAGACCGAAAGGCATGAACTGTCTTCGCCCTCTCGAACGCTGGGATCGTGTGTTCGAATCCCACTCAAAGCATAGATGTCTGTGTACCTTTATTCTGTGTTTGTGTTGTCCGGTTTAGGTAGCGGCCTTGTGACGAGCTGATCACCTGTTAAAAGAGTCCTACCGGCTGTGTATAAAAGATTACGAAACTGAAAAAGCGGTCAGGGCCCAACAAAGGGCTGTAGAGCCATTGATTAATGAATGAAATAGAGACCGAAAATTGTTATGTAATAGTCAAATGTTCCTGTTTAGTACCATACTGACCCGAGTATAAGGCAGTGTTTCCCAACCGCCGGGCCTCGTCTTATAGAAAAAAAGAATTTACGGGGCCGCGGTATGGCAAAGGATGAGAACCATTCATATAAGGCGAGATTCTTTTCAAATACTGCGTCTTAGGAAGGAGAGGTCGCCTTATTTTCGGGTACGTAAGAATAAATATGAAGAAGATTGAGAGAAGTTATTATTCTTAATTAAAATTATACTTGCGAAAATGCCTGTAAATATGTTTCAGGTATTCAATTTTAAATGTATTATTTCTTGGATAGGGACAAGTGGACGGCTTTTGTGAACACGGTAATGAACATTCGGGTTCCATAAAATGCTGGGAAATTCTTCAGTAGCTGCAGATTTGGCGGCTCCTCAAGAAGGGCTCAGCTTCATTAGTAATGTATATATGTATAATGTATATATTTAATTATTTTAGCCCACAAACCTCCGAACTAAAAGATATAAAATTTTGTCGAACAATTTTTTTAATTTCCTCATCGGACAAATAGGGCCACCCTATGTTATTCTGACTTTCACTCTATTCTGTTTGAACCTAATGTGGTTTTTGTGGTTTTCTTCAGATCATCAAGTCAAGGACTGTTAGAACTCCTTATAGTAGGCCAAACGGAGTCTATAATTACATATGTAATTTTCCCTTCAGGGCTATAACAAATGCATGATTGAAACCAGGCATGAAATTTTGTCTCGAGACAAGATAAGCACTCCCTTAAATTGTGTAGAGGTAAAGTTATCCCTGTAACAGGCCGTGGAGGCCCTGTGAGATTTCGTACTGCCCTTAATCATACGAGACCTAGCACCGTACCCACTGAGCCGGCTTACCGGAACAGTTTTCGGTCCGACGGTCATGCACTGTTACCTCTGGCTTAATGTATTTTCAGAACATCCCCTGAGTCTCTGTCGCCAAAGAAGGTTTTAGCTTCAACCTGTCATTTATATTCTAGGCAGAATTCATTAAGCATTAAAGATAATCAGAAATTAGTGGATAGATTCATTATCATAATCTTCATTAGCAAAACAGTCCTTTTTTCAGCCATAGGCTTTCTTAGAAAATTCTTTCAGTTTTTCCATTATTTTTGCACTTGTTTGTATATAAGTAAAAGTAAAGCTATCCCTGTAACAGGCTGTGAAGGCCCATAGGTTTGTGAGACGTTAAGGGTCCCACATTATCTAGACAATCGGCTCAAATATGGCGGTAAGGTTGTCAGACTTACGCGCCGGCCGCACTTTACTCCCCAGGAAATTTATTTGTTTCTGTATAGCAATAATACCTTTTTTACAGAGAACGGTCGCGTCAGTCCTACATCCAAGTCTCCAGCCTTGAGGACCAGGTCTATGTATTTATGCCCGCCAGTGACAGGGTGGTCCACTTATAGTGAACAGATTAATAATCATAATTTTTATCATTTATCTTATAATTTTAAAGTACTGTAATTTATTTTTATATTATATTATACTTAATATTATTGTATGAACATTTGTTAACATCACTTAATATAAAGTTTTTACTCTTGATAGAAAGATCTACAAGAAAAACAATAACTTTAATAATTTTAGTGAAATACAGAAAGTCTGATGGATTAGTAATAATTGTAATACTGTATATATTCATTCATTCATCAGTAATCTGTCAGACGACAAGTCCACAGTCTCTTCCAAAACAGTTCCTCCACTTAATGCGATCTTCTGTTTTTGGAAAGAGACTATCCAGGAAAAGTGATAATGTGGTAGTTTTTCCATTTGCTTTCCACATCGCAGTACAACAGCCGTTCAACCAAATGTCCGAACCTGCGGTTCCTCTCGTACTGAGCAGGATTAGTGTCGCAACGACCGAGTCATCAGTAGGGTAAAACTAACCTGTCTCACGACTGTCCCAGCTCACGTTCCCTATTGGTGGGCGAATATATATCCAAATAGAAAGCAATTGAATAGTTTAAGAATAAGATATTAGTGTATATCTGCCTGAAGAAGGCTTTTAATAATCCGAAACATGTAACAGGACGCCACTCGTTATACGCAGTTGTTGTGAACTAGACATAGAAAGTTGTTGTTTTGTAACAGATAAAGCAAGCAATTAGCATAACACTGAAGACCAAAATATACGCTAAAGTTTTGCGACAGAGTTCACTCAGTCAGTCTTACGCCTATCGTAATTTTAAGAATTAATGATCACATTAAGCGTAGTGCAAGCTAACTCAGTCTTATGTGAAATACATAAGATAGAATTTCAAGTCCGTGGTCTGGAACAAGAGAAAGTTCCGTCTTTCTTATCAAGCAAATTCCAACCCGCCATTTCTCTCTCAGCGCACACAATACAGTATTTATGGCTCAAATGATGAATTGGGAGGGGATTTGATTGATGAGAAAATATTCGACTTCTTTTTCTTACAAACATCGCAAATAATCTTAAAGTTTAATGGATTGTTTTCAGATAGTTACGGGACATTTATTTCCTTTTAAGCTCTGTGGTTTCTCGGAACACACCGCTCCTTTTTGAGTGATTCGTGCATGATAAATTCTGCGCAATACAGAAGGGGGGAGAAAGTAGACAGAATGTAAAGAATAAATAAAGTCATAAGGAGGAAATAAATAAAAAGAAAGTAGAGGATGAAAGGATAAACGGATACTAGACTTTAAGTGGTCCTCGTAGAACACAAGTGGATGCTTTCGTATTATACGAGATTAGCAGCGAAAGTAAGTTAAATATATGGCGATAAGGCAAGAGGTAAACTTGTCCCTGAGCTTAATTAAGCACCAAAAGATGAAAACTATTTGGGAGCGGAGATACAGTTCCTTGTATCCTTATCCTAGGCACTACAAGGAGGCGAGCTTCATGCTTCGGCCACTTAACCTCCAGGAGAAAGTTCTCTTGCTCGTGCTGGGAATCAAACCCCGGTAACTAATAGTCTACCTCCTGTAGACTGAGCTTCTCCGGATCTCTATTTATATGGTGAGGACTTCGGATTTGTACTTCTCACATAACACAGTTCGGGGTGACCACGAAGGCTGAGATAGAAAGTGACACTTAGTTTTCGTATGGAAAGTGAAAAATGTGCGCAAAATTTCTATCAGAAAATTTTAAGAGGAGAAGACCATTTGGAGGGCCCAGAAATATAGGGTGCTATTAAAATATAAGTCGAAGAATTAAGTCGTGCACTGTAACCGTTCATTGTAATTTGCTGGACTTTTTCGTATTAATTAAAACTGTATTAAGTTAAGACCATGCACTCTACAAACAAAGATCCGCCAGATGGCCACCTTCCTACATTAAGAAGTGACATAGTTCAAGTTTCGCTATGTGGACAGGAAGTGACATCTGGTACATTTCCTGGAATTCTGGCATTTTCAGCAGAGTCGGAAAGGTTTTGAGAATTTGAGAGCTGACAGTTTGATATGGTTGTAGCATCTGTTGAATGGATTGAACTAGCTCAGTATGGAGCGTAAAAATTGACTTTCATGAACACGGCGAGGAACGACCGTGTTCCACTAAAAGAGGGAATTTCAGGAAGAGCCAAATAAATATATAATTTTCAAGGAACACACTATACTATATAATCACGTGTTATCACTTGTATTCATGTCATCCGAGTGGAAAATCAGAAGAAGACTGAATCCGGCAGTCGGAACGGAAATGAAATTAAAACTGTATGAGTCACGTGGGTTGGGGAGCGATTTCATTGCACCAGACCGGAGGTGGCATTACGCCACACTGCGCTCATAGTGGCCTTAGCACTGAGTGTATGGGCCTCTGCCATACTGCATACGGATAATTATCGCACTCCGCTACCATTCTCGAACTCACTAAAAAGACAAACATTCGGCAACAGTTGTGTCAGTGGAAAATGGTACTTAGACCCTTTGCTGGTCAGGGACTCGTGACGAAAAAGGGTCCGCGGGGGTTGTTGTTTAACGGCACGGTAAACACGCCTCTAGAGTTATTGCTCTGTAAATACGTTCCCGCGGCAACGGATACGCATGTAACATGAGGAACAGGGTGTTGTCTACGCGGTCGGCGCCGAAAAGCTAAATAAAGAGACTTGGGGAGACAAGTGAGTTGAGCTCTGCAAGAAGGAAGGGAAGAGGTGGAGCTGCAGTTGAATTGTCAGTTGCAAGTCAGCTTGAGAAGAGAAGAGAAGAGCATTAGTTAATGTGAAAAGGACCGCGCCATAGCTCAAGCGGTTAGTCTCTGGCTTCCCACCGCGGCTGCCCGGGTTCGATCCCGGATCTGGTCTAGTGGGATTTGTGCTAGACAACCTGGCGCTGGGGCAAGTTTTCTCCGAGTACTTCAGTTTCCCTGCCAATCTTCATTCCACCAATTGCTGCACAATCACCCTCACCTATCATCTGGGGCTGGTACAATAGTCCAGAAGTGGCCGCAGTACAAGGGACTCAGTCCCACCCCACTAGCAATACAAAATAATAGTGTGAAATGGTCGCAAGCTTGGGAGTTGAGGTTTGAATTCCCCACGGGAGGCTCTGAAGATAGAACCTAAACGCGCGAAGCTGAAGAATCTCCAGTGTTAGAAGCCGTTGGTATGGAACGGCTGATGAAGATAAAACAGGCTGGAAAAAGGCTTAGCGGGTGTTGTAGTGGTTTGTAAAGCGTGGACATTAGCGATAGCGCTGTAACTACTTGTAGTTCAGTGGTGTGTGTAAGTGGTCAATAAATCAATTCACCAATCCATACCCCGTCTATATCCACCCGTAATTCGTGACAATATACATTTCAAGTTAATAAAATATTGGGACACGAAAAATAAAAATTGTTTTCCCCCAGTTCATATTCTGCCCTTTTTAAATAGAAACCTAATTCGGATAGCGCAATAACAGGGTGTCGAGAAATATATATACAATGGAATAATCTTGGAAGGGCCTCTCAAATTTCACTGTATAGACCTACTTACATTATTTCATGATACAACACTCTACATTCGCCATGAAATGAGATTTTTACTTTCCTGTACACTGAAAGTGAAGCACTTCATAATTAATATATTTTTAATTTGTTCTTTCTCGAGCCGTCAGTATCAAGATTATAAAGCGTCGATGATAGGATAATAATGGATATGAAGTAGACAGTTGAATGAGAATTGGCAGGGGAAAACCACATATTCGAAGAAAACCTGTCTCCGAGCCACTTTTTCCACTATAAATTTTACATGACCTGATCAATCGACCTGTAGCCGTCGCGGTGGAAAGCCTGCGACATATTTGAGCTATGTCACAGCCTAATATTCGTTAAAGTATCTTATGGAATTCTATCATTATCATCAGTAATCTGTCAGACGACATGTCCACAGTCTCTTCCAAAACAATTCCTCCATTTAATGCGATCTAGAGCTTTCTCCTTCAAATGACAGTATCCTCTTCTGTCCCCAAGGTCATCCAGCATCTTCTTACGTCTTCTTCCTCGTCTTCTTGTCACTTCTATCCACCCCTCTATCTTTCCTTCAATAACTTCTTTTAGAAGGCAGTTTCTGCGTAAAACATGACCAATCCAATTAGCCTTCCGTTTTCTTATTTCGTGTAGGATATTCCTCTGCTCACTGACTCTAATTAACACTTCTTCATTTCTCACATAATCGGTCCAACTGATCTTCTCCATCCTTCTCCAACACCACATTTCGAAACTTTCCAGATGTTTCTGATCTACTGCCCTAAGTGTCCATGTTTCAGCCCCATACAGAGCTATGCTCCAAATGTAGCATTTCACTAGTTTCTTCCTGAAATTTAAGTCCAATTTGCTGGTAAAAAGATTCTTCTTCTTGCTAAATGCAGCTTTTGCCATGGCAATCCTGGATTTAATTTCTATATATGCCTATAAATACTTCCGTGCAACAGAGTGGCTCAGCTTGTCCAGAAATTCCTTGCAGATTAAAGGAACCGAAAGTTCATTACCTTCTTCAGAAGAACCCGAAAGGGGTTCTTATTCTGTACCAGATGATTTGAGTCTATATCCTAGCATCTATTATCTTAATATCAATTTTAATATTATCCTTACATCTACACCTAGCCCTTCAAAGTAATAATTTTTCTTCAAGCCTTGCGACCAAAACTTGTGTATACATTATATATATATATATTCATTCATTCATCAGTAATCTGTCAGACGACAGGTCCACAGTCTCTTCCAAAACA